>NW_026530833.1:300000-516080 GCF_028554725.1 Zeugodacus cucurbitae
TGAAAATAATAATAAGACTATAATGATTACTAGTTAAATATACAATTTATATATATATTATTGCATAAATGTATACCAAAATAATATATTTATAGTAAATTATTAAATACATATATACATACATACATACATATGCATGTGTGTATATATGATGAAATTTGTATATCAACTAATATTTCATTAATTTGAAACCTAATTTCGTATAATCAGGGTTAGGTTAGGTATAAACGACGAAAAATTATGAAAATGATTATATGATTATGAAAATGATGATATGATTAAATGATGTATTCGAGTATTTACATATTTAATAACTAATATTCAATTGGATATAATGCTAATTACTGGCGCATGAAAAAATTTAACCCCATCTTATATGTGCATATACGTACTTAATATAGTGGTTTTGGTTTTTTTCCGTCATTCATTATTTTAAATTATTAAAGTATAATAAAATAGAAATATATATTAAAATAGAATATCGTTAAAAATTAATATTTATCATTTGATTGAATGTCAATTACTGTCAAATTAAGAATTTTAAAGATATAATATTACATAAGTATACGCAAAAATTTTTAAATTATATATATATATATATATAATACATATATGTTAAATCAAAATTATTTTGAATCTTCGTTGAATGTATATCGTGGTCCTGAAAAGGACCGTTTTGTTTATGCTGTACACGTACATACATATGTTAGTAAAAATTGTTTAACCGCCGAATCCATACAAGGTACGTCCCTGTCTCTTCAAAGCATATACAACATCCATTGCTGTAACTGTTTTCCTTTTGGCGTGTTCAGTATAAGTAACTGCATCACGAATAACATTCTCCAAAAATACTTTTAAAACACCACGAGTTTCTTCATATATCAAGCCAGATATACGTTTTACACCTCCACGACGTGCCAAACGCCGAATAGCTGGTTTAGTGATACCCTGGATGTTATCACGTAAAACCTTACGATGACGCTTAGCACCACCTTTACCCAAGCCTTTTCCACCTTTGCCGCGACCAGTCATTTTTATTCACTTATTTTTTTGTTTGCACCAAGTATGTTCACTCACTCACTGTTCACTATTCACTGTGTTGTGCTCTAGCGAACGCACGTGTATTTATACAAAAAATCTACAGCAATCAATGATTTTTATCTCTTTCTAACACACACCCCGATTTTATGAACTTATGGAACAATTTTAGGCATTTTCTTACTTAAGCGTTTATTTTGCATGGAAATATAAGTGCAGTGAATAGTGTAGTACAGTGAGTGTTAAATAGTAAAATATAGTGCAGTGAGAAAAATGGCTCGTACAAAGCAAACAGCCCGTAAGTCGACCGGTGGTAAAGCACCTCGTAAACAATTGGCAACAAAAGCAGCACGTAAGAGTGCTCCGGCAACTGGTGGTGTTAAGAAGCCTCATCGTTATCGTCCTGGTACAGTGGCATTGCGTGAAATTCGTCGTTATCAAAAAAGTACCGAATTATTAATCCGCAAATTGCCATTCCAACGATTAGTTCGAGAAATTGCTCAAGATTTCAAAACTGATTTACGTTTCCAAAGTTCAGCTGTTATGGCTCTACAAGAAGCTAGTGAAGCATATTTGGTTGGACTGTTTGAGGATACCAATTTGTGTGCCATTCATGCAAAACGTGTAACAATTATGCCAAAAGATATCCAATTGGCCAGACGTATTCGTGGAGAACGTGCTTAATTGTATTAAATCAAATAAATACCCAAAACGGTCCTTTTCAGGACCACAATTTCTAAAACAATATGATCAAAAATTCACATCAAATAATTTTTAATATGTGTTTAATGTACATATGTAGATGCACACAACATATACATATGTACATATCTACCCTACACACTTAGCGTCTACAAACTGTACTGTACGTAGACGACTGTTTCTAGTATACATGTACATTCATATGTATCCTCTATACATATATACATATCTGCATACATATAAACGTATGGAACCCACATACATATACATATATACATATATATATTGTGTATTAATAATGCATCAAATAAATATTTATTTTTGTAAATTTTTAACAAAATAATATTATTAACCTCTTTGTATGGGAATTTTGTCGTCCTGAAAAGGACGGTTTTGTCGATTTACACTTTTTTACTTTAGCGATGTATACTGTGTATGTATATGTATTTATGCTTTCTTCTCCGTCTTCTTTGGTAAAAGTACAGCTTGAATGTTGGGCAAAACACCACCTTGAGCAATGGTCACTCCCGACAATAATTTATTTAATTCTTCGTCATTTCGGATGGCCAATTGTAAGTGACGAGGAATAATTCTTGTTTTTTTGTTATCGCGGGCAGCATTACCGGCCAATTCCAAAACTTCAGCTGCCAAATATTCCATAACAGCAGCTAAATATACTGGAGCACCGGCACCAACACGTTCGGCATAATTGCCTTTGCGCAACAAACGGTGTATACGACCGACGGGAAATTGAAGACCAGCACGGTTTGACCGCGACTTTGCCTTTCCCTTCACTTTACCACCTTTACCGCGACCGGACATTTTTGATTTAGCACAATTATTATTTCACACAAAGAATATTACACTATGAACTGCACTGCACACTAGCACTATATGCCATTCATGCTAACACAGTCGCTGTATATATACTTTTTTGTTGTACAGACAGCTGCGCACACTCGGGCCGATGGCGCTTCGTGCCTAATTGACCGAATAAACGAACTCTTTGCCAGCAAAATAGTACTTAAGCGTGTCACTTTTACACTATATTATAATCAAGTGAAGTGTGAAGTGTGAAGTGTGCAAAGTGAAGGAAAATAAATAGTGAAAAAAAAAATGCCTCCTAAAACTAGTGGAAAAGCAGCGAAGAAGGCTGGTAAGGCCCAGAAGAATATTACCAAAAATGACAAGAAGAAGAAGCGCAAGAGGAAGGAAAGTTATGCAATTTACATTTATAAAGTATTGAAGCAAGTACATCCCGATACTGGTATTTCATCAAAAGCCATGAGTATCATGAACAGTTTCGTAAATGATATTTTTGAACGTATTGCTGCCGAAGCATCGCGTTTAGCTCACTACAACAAACGTTCAACTATCACTAGTCGGGAAATCCAAACAGCTGTACGTCTACTTTTGCCCGGTGAATTGGCCAAGCATGCTGTGAGCGAAGGCACCAAAGCTGTCACTAAATACACAAGTTCCAAGTAATTTATCCAAAAGATTTTGTAACGAATGGCAAAAAGGCCCTTTTCAGGGCCACAATATATAAATCAACAAAGAGATATAGCTAATTTATTATACAATACCTATATATGTACATATTATGAATGAATGGAATGACTGTTACGTATAGCGATATAATTTAATAACATATAATATACATATATGTACATATATATAGGTGATGTGATATGTGGAGAGCGCAAAATACAATTTGAACATTATGAATTAATTGGATTTCTAAAATATATATAATTTTTCGAATGATTTTGTTAAATATAATTTTTTGATCGATATGTTAAGGTTTTTTGTAGCCCTGAAAAGGGCTTATTTACTTCTTATACGCCACTTTAGTTTTGTTTTGTATAGTTTACTTTTTAGCTGGCGCTTTCTTGGCGACTGGTTTTTTATTGGCCGCGGCTTTCTTGGTTTTCACACTAGGCGTTTTCGCTTTTAATGCCTTTGATTTGCTTGGAGTCGATTTAGCTTTAGCTGGTTTGGCTTTAACTGATCCAGTCTTTTTCGCATCTTTCGCTTTAACCTTTTCACTTTTCTTCTTCTCCGCTGTTTTCTTACTGGCAACAGCTTTCTTCACTTTTTTCTCGCCACTAACTTTCTTACCACCAACCGCTGCCTTCTTCTTTGACACCACACCATCTGCCGATTTCGCCAATTTCTTTTTGGGCTTCTTCTCGGTGGATTTCACTGCTTTCTGTTGTGCCTTTGATTTACCTTCTCCAGATTTACTGGATTTACTAGCCGCCACTGATAGTTTGAAAGAACCGGATGCGCCCTTTCCTTTAGTTTGAATCAATTTACCACTAGTAACAGCCGACTTCAAATACCGCTTGATGAATGGTGCTAATTTTTGGGCATCACATTTGTATGTAGCACTGATGTATTTCTTAATTGCCAAAAGTGATGAGCCACCACGTTCCTTTAAGTTCTTAATTGATGCATCGACCATTTGTTGTGTCGGCGGATGAGTAGGAGCAACGGAAGGCTTTTTTGGCTTAACTACCTTTTTGGCAGGAACTTTTTTCTCAGAAATAGCAGAGGAGCCCGCTACCGGAGAACCAACACTCGCAACAGCAATTGTATCAGACATTTTCACTTTATTGATATTGATGTTATAATAATATACACACTTTAAGCACTAAAATTTCCATGTACATCTTAAAATTGTTATCCCTTTAAAATTTGAGACGCCAGTAGAAAAGATGTGTGACAAAAATTTCTGATCCAGTGCAAATTAACATCTCAATATGACAAACTTTAAAGTTTATTTAATTGACTAAAAATCGAATATTGAATTTATCAAAATGTTTTAAATGTAATTATATAGCCTAAATGTGTTGCTTTGATAATCTATTACACATTTTTCTTTGCAATATATATTTTTCATGTAAAATGAGATTTTGTCCAAACTTTGTGCTCTAAAAGTCAAAAATTTCCTCTTAAATTTCGATTTTCTCAAGAATTTTCAAATTAATTCCTAATATTATTTTACAAATTATAAATAATTCATATAATTAATGATCTAAACAAGTTACAACAAGATTTTTTTAAGAAATAAATAAAAATAAAATTTAATAAATTTCTAGTGGTTATCACTGGGGCCATTTTGCTGTTATTCATTAACTATGAAGTGTATACAGGCGATAGACTCAAATTTTCAACACAAAATGAAAATAATAATAAGACTATAATGATTACTAGTTAAATATACAATTTATATATATATTATTG
The DNA here is from genome assembly GCF_028554725.1 of Zeugodacus cucurbitae. Classification (NCBI taxonomy): domain Eukaryota; kingdom Metazoa; phylum Arthropoda; class Insecta; order Diptera; family Tephritidae; genus Zeugodacus; species Zeugodacus cucurbitae. The sequence goes on from NW_026530833.1 coordinate 304,990, forward strand.
CATAAATGTATACCAAAATAATATATTTATAGTAAATTATTAAATACATATATACATACATACATACATATGCATGTGTGTATATATGATGAAATTTGTATATCAACTAATATTTCATTAATTTGAAACCTAATTTCGTATAATCAGGGTTAGGTTAGGTATAAACGACGAAAAATTATGAAAATGATTAACGTACTCGAGTATTTACATATTTAATAACTAATATTCAATTGGATATAATGCTAATTACTGGCGCATGAAAAAATTTAACCCCATCTTATATGTGCATATACGTACTTAATATAGTGGTTTTGGTTTTTTTCCGTCATTCATTATTTTAAATTATTAAAGTATAATAAAATAGAAATATATATTAAAATAGAATATCGTTAAAAATTAATATTTATCATTTGATTGAATGTCAATTACTGTCAAATTAAGAATTTTAAAGATATAATATTACATAAGTATACGCAAAAATTTTTAAATTATATATATATATATATAATACATATATGTTAAATCAAAATTATTTTGAATCTTCGTTGAATGTATATCGTGGTCCTGAAAAGGACCGTTTTGTTTATGCTGTACACGTACATACATATGTTAGTAAAAATTGTTTAACCGCCGAATCCATACAAGGTACGTCCCTGTCTCTTCAAAGCATATACAACATCCATTGCTGTAACTGTTTTCCTTTTGGCGTGTTCAGTATAAGTAACTGCATCACGAATAACATTCTCCAAAAATACTTTTAAAACACCACGAGTTTCTTCATATATCAAGCCAGATATACGTTTTACACCTCCACGACGTGCCAAACGCCGAATAGCTGGTTTAGTGATACCCTGGATGTTATCACGTAAAACCTTACGATGACGCTTAGCACCACCTTTACCCAAGCCTTTTCCACCTTTGCCGCGACCAGTCATTTTTATTCACTTATTTTTTTGTTTGCACCAAGTATGTTCACTCACTCACTGTTCACTATTCACTGTGTTGTGCTCTAGCGAACGCACGTGTATTTATACAAAAAATCTACAGCAATCAATGATTTTTATCTCTTTCTAACACACACCCCGATTTTATGAACTTATGGAACAATTTTAGGCATTTTCTTACTTAAGCGTTTATTTTGCATGGAAATATAAGTGCAGTGAATAGTGTAGTACAGTGAGTGTTAAATAGTAAAATATAGTGCAGTGAGAAAAATGGCTCGTACAAAGCAAACAGCCCGTAAGTCGACCGGTGGTAAAGCACCTCGTAAACAATTGGCAACAAAAGCAGCACGTAAGAGTGCTCCGGCAACTGGTGGTGTTAAGAAGCCTCATCGTTATCGTCCTGGTACAGTGGCATTGCGTGAAATTCGTCGTTATCAAAAAAGTACCGAATTATTAATCCGCAAATTGCCATTCCAACGATTAGTTCGAGAAATTGCTCAAGATTTCAAAACTGATTTACGTTTCCAAAGTTCAGCTGTTATGGCTCTACAAGAAGCTAGTGAAGCATATTTGGTTGGACTGTTTGAGGATACCAATTTGTGTGCCATTCATGCAAAACGTGTAACAATTATGCCAAAAGATATCCAATTGGCCAGACGTATTCGTGGAGAACGTGCTTAATTGTATTAAATCAAATAAATACCCAAAACGGTCCTTTTCAGGACCACAATTTCTAAAACAATATGATCAAAAATTCACATCAAATAATTTTTAATATGTGTTTAATGTACATATGTAGATGCACACAACATATACATATGTACATATCTACCCTACACACTTAGCGTCTACAAACTGTACTGTACGTAGACGACTGTTTCTAGTATACATGTACATTCATATGTATCCTCTATACATATATACATATCTGCATACATATAAACGTATGGAACCCACATACATATACATATATACATATATATATTGTGTATTAATAATGCATCAAATAAATATTTATTTTTGTAAATTTTTAACAAAATAATATTATTAACCTCTTTGTATGGGAATTTTGTCGTCCTGAAAAGGACGGTTTTGTCGATTTACACTTTTTTACTTTAGCGATGTATACTGTGTATGTATATGTATTTATGCTTTCTTCTCCGTCTTCTTTGGTAAAAGTACAGCTTGAATGTTGGGCAAAACACCACCTTGAGCAATGGTCACTCCCGACAATAATTTATTTAATTCTTCGTCATTTCGGATGGCCAATTGTAAGTGACGAGGAATAATTCTTGTTTTTTTGTTATCGCGGGCAGCATTACCGGCCAATTCCAAAACTTCAGCTGCCAAATATTCCATAACAGCAGCTAAATATACTGGAGCACCGGCACCAACACGTTCGGCATAATTGCCTTTGCGCAACAAACGGTGTATACGACCGACGGGAAATTGAAGACCAGCACGGTTTGACCGCGACTTTGCCTTTCCCTTCACTTTACCACCTTTACCGCGACCGGACATTTTTGATTTAGCACAATTATTATTTCACACAAAGAATATTACACTATGAACTGCACTGCACACTAGCACTATATGCCATTCATGCTAACACAGTCGCTGTATATATACTTTTTTGTTGTACAGACAGCTGCGCACACTCGGGCCGATGGCGCTTCGTGCCTAATTGACCGAATAAACGAACTCTTTGCCAGCAAAATAGTACTTAAGCGTGTCACTTTTACACTATATTATAATCAAGTGAAGTGTGAAGTGTGAAGTGTGCAAAGTGAAGGAAAATAAATAGTGAAAAAAAAAATGCCTCCTAAAACTAGTGGAAAAGCAGCGAAGAAGGCTGGTAAGGCCCAGAAGAATATTACCAAAAATGACAAGAAGAAGAAGCGCAAGAGGAAGGAAAGTTATGCAATTTACATTTATAAAGTATTGAAGCAAGTACATCCCGATACTGGTATTTCATCAAAAGCCATGAGTATCATGAACAGTTTCGTAAATGATATTTTTGAACGTATTGCTGCCGAAGCATCGCGTTTAGCTCACTACAACAAACGTTCAACTATCACTAGTCGGGAAATCCAAACAGCTGTACGTCTACTTTTGCCCGGTGAATTGGCCAAGCATGCTGTGAGCGAAGGCACCAAAGCTGTCACTAAATACACAAGTTCCAAGTAATTTATCCAAAAGATTTTGTAACGAATGGCAAAAAGGCCCTTTTCAGGGCCACAATATATAAATCAACAAAGAGATATAGCTAATTTATTATACAATACCTATATATGTACATATTATGAATGAATGGAATGACTGTTACGTATAGCGATATAATTTAATAACATATAATATACATATATGTACATATATATAGGTGATGTGATATGTGGAGAGCGCAAAATACAATTTGAACATTATGAATTAATTGGATTTCTAAAATATATATAATTTTTCGAATGATTTTGTTAAATATAATTTTTTGATCGATATGTTAAGGTTTTTTGTAGCCCTGAAAAGGGCTTATTTACTTCTTATACGCCACTTTAGTTTTGTTTTGTATAGTTTACTTTTTAGCTGGCGCTTTCTTGGCGACTGGTTTTTTATTGGCCGCGGCTTTCTTGGTTTTCACACTAGGCGTTTTCGCTTTTAATGCCTTTGATTTGCTTGGAGTCGATTTAGCTTTAGCTGGTTTGGCTTTAACTGATCCAGTCTTTTTCGCATCTTTCGCTTTAACCTTTTCACTTTTCTTCTTCTCCGCTGTTTTCTTACTGGCAACAGCTTTCTTCACTTTTTTCTCGCCACTAACTTTCTTACCACCAACCGCTGCCTTCTTCTTTGACACCACACCATCTGCCGATTTCGCCAATTTCTTTTTGGGCTTCTTCTCGGTGGATTTCACTGCTTTCTGTTGTGCCTTTGATTTACCTTCTCCAGATTTACTGGATTTACTAGCCGCCACTGATAGTTTGAAAGAACCGGATGCGCCCTTTCCTTTAGTTTGAATCAATTTACCACTAGTAACAGCCGACTTCAAATACCGCTTGATGAATGGTGCTAATTTTTGGGCATCACATTTGTATGTAGCACTGATGTATTTCTTAATTGCCAAAAGTGATGAGCCACCACGTTCCTTTAAGTTCTTAATTGATGCATCGACCATTTGTTGTGTCGGCGGATGAGTAGGAGCAACGGAAGGCTTTTTTGGCTTAACTACCTTTTTGGCAGGAACTTTTTTCTCAGAAATAGCAGAGGAGCCCGCTACCGGAGAACCAACACTCGCAACAGCAATTGTATCAGACATTTTCACTTTATTGATATTGATGTTATAATAATATACACACTTTAAGCACTAAAATTTCCATGTACATCTTAAAATTGTTATCCCTTTAAAATTTGAGACGCCAGTAGAAAAGATGTGTGACAAAAATTTCTGATCCAGTGCAAATTAACATCTCAATATGACAAACTTTAAAGTTTATTTAATTGACTAAAAATCGAATATTGAATTTATCAAAATGTTTTAAATGTAATTATATAGCCTAAATGTGTTGCTTTGATAATCTATTACACATTTTTCTTTGCAATATATATTTTTCATGTAAAATGAGATTTTGTCCAAACTTTGTGCTCTAAAAGTCAAAAATTTCCTCTTAAATTTCGATTTTCTCAAGAATTTTCAAATTAATTCCTAATATTATTTTACAAATTATAAATAATTCATATAATTAATGATCTAAACAAGTTACAACAAGATTTTTTTAAGAAATAAATAAAAATAAAATTTAATAAATTTCTAGTGGTTATCACTGGGGCCATTTTGCTGTTATTCATTAACTATGAAGTGTATACAGGCGATAGACTCAAATTTTCAACACAAAATGAAAATAATAATAAGACTATAATGATTACTAGTTAAATATACAATTTATATATATATTATTGCATAAATGTATACCAAAATAATATATTTATAGTAAATTATTAAATACATATATACATACATACATACATATGCATGTGTGTATATATGATGAAATTTGTATATCAACTAATATTTCATTAATTTGAAACCTAATTTCGTATAATCAGGGTTAGGTTAGGTATAAACGACGAAAAATTATGAAAATGATTAACGTACTCGAGTATTTACATATTTAATAACTAATATTCAATTGGATATAATGCTAATTACTGGCGCATGAAAAAATTTAACCCCATCTTATATGTGCATATACGTACTTAATATAGTGGTTTTGGTTTTTTTCCGTCATTCATTATTTTAAATTATTAAAGTATAATAAAATAGAAATATATATTAAAATAGAATATCGTTAAAAATTAATATTTATCATTTGATTGAATGTCAATTACTGTCAAATTAAGAATTTTAAAGATATAATATTACATAAGTATACGCAAAAATTTTTAAATTATATATATATATATATAATACATATATGTTAAATCAAAATTATTTTGAATCTTCGTTGAATGTATATCGTGGTCCTGAAAAGGACCGTTTTGTTTATGCTGTACACGTACATACATATGTTAGTAAAAATTGTTTAACCGCCGAATCCATACAAGGTACGTCCCTGTCTCTTCAAAGCATATACAACATCCATTGCTGTAACTGTTTTCCTTTTGGCGTGTTCAGTATAAGTAACTGCATCACGAATAACATTCTCCAAAAATACTTTTAAAACACCACGAGTTTCTTCATATATCAAGCCAGATATACGTTTTACACCTCCACGACGTGCCAAACGCCGAATAGCTGGTTTAGTGATACCCTGGATGTTATCACGTAAAACCTTACGATGACGCTTAGCACCACCTTTACCCAAGCCTTTTCCACCTTTGCCGCGACCAGTCATTTTTATTCACTTATTTTTTTGTTTGCACCAAGTATGTTCACTCACTCACTGTTCACTATTCACTGTGTTGTGCTCTAGCGAACGCACGTGTATTTATACAAAAAATCTACAGCAATCAATGATTTTTATCTCTTTCTAACACACACCCCGATTTTATGAACTTATGGAACAATTTTAGGCATTTTCTTACTTAAGCGTTTATTTTGCATGGAAATATAAGTGCAGTGAATAGTGTAGTACAGTGAGTGTTAAATAGTAAAATATAGTGCAGTGAGAAAAATGGCTCGTACAAAGCAAACAGCCCGTAAGTCGACCGGTGGTAAAGCACCTCGTAAACAATTGGCAACAAAAGCAGCACGTAAGAGTGCTCCGGCAACTGGTGGTGTTAAGAAGCCTCATCGTTATCGTCCTGGTACAGTGGCATTGCGTGAAATTCGTCGTTATCAAAAAAGTACCGAATTATTAATCCGCAAATTGCCATTCCAACGATTAGTTCGAGAAATTGCTCAAGATTTCAAAACTGATTTACGTTTCCAAAGTTCAGCTGTTATGGCTCTACAAGAAGCTAGTGAAGCATATTTGGTTGGACTGTTTGAGGATACCAATTTGTGTGCCATTCATGCAAAACGTGTAACAATTATGCCAAAAGATATCCAATTGGCCAGACGTATTCGTGGAGAACGTGCTTAATTGTATTAAATCAAATAAATACCCAAAACGGTCCTTTTCAGGACCACAATTTCTAAAACAATATGATCAAAAATTCACATCAAATAATTTTTAATATGTGTTTAATGTACATATGTAGATGCACACAACATATACATATGTACATATCTACCCTACACACTTAGCGTCTACAAACTGTACTGTACGTAGACGACTGTTTCTAGTATACATGTACATTCATATGTATCCTCTATACATATATACATATCTGCATACATATAAACGTATGGAACCCACATACATATACATATATACATATATATATTGTGTATTAATAATGCATCAAATAAATATTTATTTTTGTAAATTTTTAACAAAATAATATTATTAACCTCTTTGTATGGGAATTTTGTCGTCCTGAAAAGGACGGTTTTGTCGATTTACACTTTTTTACTTTAGCGATGTATACTGTGTATGTATATGTATTTATGCTTTCTTCTCCGTCTTCTTTGGTAAAAGTACAGCTTGAATGTTGGGCAAAACACCACCTTGAGCAATGGTCACTCCCGACAATAATTTATTTAATTCTTCGTCATTTCGGATGGCCAATTGTAAGTGACGAGGAATAATTCTTGTTTTTTTGTTATCGCGGGCAGCATTACCGGCCAATTCCAAAACTTCAGCTGCCAAATATTCCATAACAGCAGCTAAATATACTGGAGCACCGGCACCAACACGTTCGGCATAATTGCCTTTGCGCAACAAACGGTGTATACGACCGACGGGAAATTGAAGACCAGCACGGTTTGACCGCGACTTTGCCTTTCCCTTCACTTTACCACCTTTACCGCGACCGGACATTTTTGATTTAGCACAATTATTATTTCACACAAAGAATATTACACTATGAACTGCACTGCACACTAGCACTATATGCCATTCATGCTAACACAGTCGCTGTATATATACTTTTTTGTTGTACAGACAGCTGCGCACACTCGGGCCGATGGCGCTTCGTGCCTAATTGACCGAATAAACGAACTCTTTGCCAGCAAAATAGTACTTAAGCGTGTCACTTTTACACTATATTATAATCAAGTGAAGTGTGAAGTGTGAAGTGTGCAAAGTGAAGGAAAATAAATAGTGAAAAAAAAAATGCCTCCTAAAACTAGTGGAAAAGCAGCGAAGAAGGCTGGTAAGGCCCAGAAGAATATTACCAAAAATGACAAGAAGAAGAAGCGCAAGAGGAAGGAAAGTTATGCAATTTACATTTATAAAGTATTGAAGCAAGTACATCCCGATACTGGTATTTCATCAAAAGCCATGAGTATCATGAACAGTTTCGTAAATGATATTTTTGAACGTATTGCTGCCGAAGCATCGCGTTTAGCTCACTACAACAAACGTTCAACTATCACTAGTCGGGAAATCCAAACAGCTGTACGTCTACTTTTGCCCGGTGAATTGGCCAAGCATGCTGTGAGCGAAGGCACCAAAGCTGTCACTAAATACACAAGTTCCAAGTAATTTATCCAAAAGATTTTGTAACGAATGGCAAAAAGGCCCTTTTCAGGGCCACAATATATAAATCAACAAAGAGATATAGCTAATTTATTATACAATACCTATATATGTACATATTATGAATGAATGGAATGACTGTTACGTATAGCGATATAATTTAATAACATATAATATACATATATGTACATATATATAGGTGATGTGATATGTGGAGAGCGCAAAATACAATTTGAACATTATGAATTAATTGGATTTCTAAAATATATATAATTTTTCGAATGATTTTGTTAAATATAATTTTTTGATCGATATGTTAAGGTTTTTTGTAGCCCTGAAAAGGGCTTATTTACTTCTTATACGCCACTTTAGTTTTGTTTTGTATAGTTTACTTTTTAGCTGGCGCTTTCTTGGCGACTGGTTTTTTATTGGCCGCGGCTTTCTTGGTTTTCACACTAGGCGTTTTCGCTTTTAATGCCTTTGATTTGCTTGGAGTCGATTTAGCTTTAGCTGGTTTGGCTTTAACTGATCCAGTCTTTTTCGCATCTTTCGCTTTAACCTTTTCACTTTTCTTCTTCTCCGCTGTTTTCTTACTGGCAACAGCTTTCTTCACTTTTTTCTCGCCACTAACTTTCTTACCACCAACCGCTGCCTTCTTCTTTGACACCACACCATCTGCCGATTTCGCCAATTTCTTTTTGGGCTTCTTCTCGGTGGATTTCACTGCTTTCTGTTGTGCCTTTGATTTACCTTCTCCAGATTTACTGGATTTACTAGCCGCCACTGATAGTTTGAAAGAACCGGATGCGCCCTTTCCTTTAGTTTGAATCAATTTACCACTAGTAACAGCCGACTTCAAATACCGCTTGATGAATGGTGCTAATTTTTGGGCATCACATTTGTATGTAGCACTGATGTATTTCTTAATTGCCAAAAGTGATGAGCCACCACGTTCCTTTAAGTTCTTAATTGATGCATCGACCATTTGTTGTGTCGGCGGATGAGTAGGAGCAACGGAAGGCTTTTTTGGCTTAACTACCTTTTTGGCAGGAACTTTTTTCTCAGAAATAGCAGAGGAGCCCGCTACCGGAGAACCAACACTCGCAACAGCAATTGTATCAGACATTTTCACTTTATTGATATTGATGTTATAATAATATACACACTTTAAGCACTAAAATTTCCATGTACATCTTAAAATTGTTATCCCTTTAAAATTTGAGACGCCAGTAGAAAAGATGTGTGACAAAAATTTCTGATCCAGTGCAAATTAACATCTCAATATGACAAACTTTAAAGTTTATTTAATTGACTAAAAATCGAATATTGAATTTATCAAAATGTTTTAAATGTAATTATATAGCCTAAATGTGTTGCTTTGATAATCTATTACACATTTTTCTTTGCAATATATATTTTTCATGTAAAATGAGATTTTGTCCAAACTTTGTGCTCTAAAAGTCAAAAATTTCCTCTTAAATTTCGATTTTCTCAAGAATTTTCAAATTAATTCCTAATATTATTTTACAAATTATAAATAATTCATATAATTAATGATCTAAACAAGTTACAACAAGATTTTTTTAAGAAATAAATAAAAATAAAATTTAATAAATTTCTAGTGGTTATCACTGGGGCCATTTTGCTGTTATTCATTAACTATGAAGTGTATACAGGCGATAGACTCAAATTTTCAACACAAAATGAAAATAATAATAAGACTATAATGATTACTAGTTAAATATACAATTTATATATATATTATTGCATAAATGTATACCAAAATAATATATTTATAGTAAATTATTAAATACATATATACATACATACATACATATGCATGTGTGTATATATGATGAAATTTGTATATCAACTAATATTTCATTAATTTGAAACCTAATTTCGTATAATCAGGGTTAGGTTAGGTATAAACGACGAAAAATTATGAAAATGATTAACGTACTCGAGTATTTACATATTTAATAACTAATATTCAATTGGATATAATGCTAATTACTGGCGCATGAAAAAATTTAACCCCATCTTATATGTGCATATACGTACTTAATATAGTGGTTTTGGTTTTTTTCCGTCATTCATTATTTTAAATTATTAAAGTATAATAAAATAGAAATATATATTAAAATAGAATATCGTTAAAAATTAATATTTATCATTTGATTGAATGTCAATTACTGTCAAATTAAGAATTTTAAAGATATAATATTACATAAGTATACGCAAAAATTTTTAAATTATATATATATATATATAATACATATATGTTAAATCAAAATTATTTTGAATCTTCGTTGAATGTATATCGTGGTCCTGAAAAGGACCGTTTTGTTTATGCTGTACACGTACATACATATGTTAGTAAAAATTGTTTAACCGCCGAATCCATACAAGGTACGTCCCTGTCTCTTCAAAGCATATACAACATCCATTGCTGTAACTGTTTTCCTTTTGGCGTGTTCAGTATAAGTAACTGCATCACGAATAACATTCTCCAAAAATACTTTTAAAACACCACGAGTTTCTTCATATATCAAGCCAGATATACGTTTTACACCTCCACGACGTGCCAAACGCCGAATAGCTGGTTTAGTGATACCCTGGATGTTATCACGTAAAACCTTACGATGACGCTTAGCACCACCTTTACCCAAGCCTTTTCCACCTTTGCCGCGACCAGTCATTTTTATTCACTTATTTTTTTGTTTGCACCAAGTATGTTCACTCACTCACTGTTCACTATTCACTGTGTTGTGCTCTAGCGAACGCACGTGTATTTATACAAAAAATCTACAGCAATCAATGATTTTTATCTCTTTCTAACACACACCCCGATTTTATGAACTTATGGAACAATTTTAGGCATTTTCTTACTTAAGCGTTTATTTTGCATGGAAATATAAGTGCAGTGAATAGTGTAGTACAGTGAGTGTTAAATAGTAAAATATAGTGCAGTGAGAAAAATGGCTCGTACAAAGCAAACAGCCCGTAAGTCGACCGGTGGTAAAGCACCTCGTAAACAATTGGCAACAAAAGCAGCACGTAAGAGTGCTCCGGCAACTGGTGGTGTTAAGAAGCCTCATCGTTATCGTCCTGGTACAGTGGCATTGCGTGAAATTCGTCGTTATCAAAAAAGTACCGAATTATTAATCCGCAAATTGCCATTCCAACGATTAGTTCGAGAAATTGCTCAAGATTTCAAAACTGATTTACGTTTCCAAAGTTCAGCTGTTATGGCTCTACAAGAAGCTAGTGAAGCATATTTGGTTGGACTGTTTGAGGATACCAATTTGTGTGCCATTCATGCAAAACGTGTAACAATTATGCCAAAAGATATCCAATTGGCCAGACGTATTCGTGGAGAACGTGCTTAATTGTATTAAATCAAATAAATACCCAAAACGGTCCTTTTCAGGACCACAATTTCTAAAACAATATGATCAAAAATTCACATCAAATAATTTTTAATATGTGTTTAATGTACATATGTAGATGCACACAACATATACATATGTACATATCTACCCTACACACTTAGCGTCTACAAACTGTACTGTACGTAGACGACTGTTTCTAGTATACATGTACATTCATATGTATCCTCTATACATATATACATATCTGCATACATATAAACGTATGGAACCCACATACATATACATATATACATATATATATTGTGTATTAATAATGCATCAAATAAATATTTATTTTTGTAAATTTTTAACAAAATAATATTATTAACCTCTTTGTATGGGAATTTTGTCGTCCTGAAAAGGACGGTTTTGTCGATTTACACTTTTTTACTTTAGCGATGTATACTGTGTATGTATATGTATTTATGCTTTCTTCTCCGTCTTCTTTGGTAAAAGTACAGCTTGAATGTTGGGCAAAACACCACCTTGAGCAATGGTCACTCCCGACAATAATTTATTTAATTCTTCGTCATTTCGGATGGCCAATTGTAAGTGACGAGGAATAATTCTTGTTTTTTTGTTATCGCGGGCAGCATTACCGGCCAATTCCAAAACTTCAGCTGCCAAATATTCCATAACAGCAGCTAAATATACTGGAGCACCGGCACCAACACGTTCGGCATAATTGCCTTTGCGCAACAAACGGTGTATACGACCGACGGGAAATTGAAGACCAGCACGGTTTGACCGCGACTTTGCCTTTCCCTTCACTTTACCACCTTTACCGCGACCGGACATTTTTGATTTAGCACAATTATTATTTCACACAAAGAATATTACACTATGAACTGCACTGCACACTAGCACTATATGCCATTCATGCTAACACAGTCGCTGTATATATACTTTTTTGTTGTACAGACAGCTGCGCACACTCGGGCCGATGGCGCTTCGTGCCTAATTGACCGAATAAACGAACTCTTTGCCAGCAAAATAGTACTTAAGCGTGTCACTTTTACACTATATTATAATCAAGTGAAGTGTGAAGTGTGAAGTGTGCAAAGTGAAGGAAAATAAATAGTGAAAAAAAAAATGCCTCCTAAAACTAGTGGAAAAGCAGCGAAGAAGGCTGGTAAGGCCCAGAAGAATATTACCAAAAATGACAAGAAGAAGAAGCGCAAGAGGAAGGAAAGTTATGCAATTTACATTTATAAAGTATTGAAGCAAGTACATCCCGATACTGGTATTTCATCAAAAGCCATGAGTATCATGAACAGTTTCGTAAATGATATTTTTGAACGTATTGCTGCCGAAGCATCGCGTTTAGCTCACTACAACAAACGTTCAACTATCACTAGTCGGGAAATCCAAACAGCTGTACGTCTACTTTTGCCCGGTGAATTGGCCAAGCATGCTGTGAGCGAAGGCACCAAAGCTGTCACTAAATACACAAGTTCCAAGTAATTTATCCAAAAGATTTTGTAACGAATGGCAAAAAGGCCCTTTTCAGGGCCACAATATATAAATCAACAAAGAGATATAGCTAATTTATTATACAATACCTATATATGTACATATTATGAATGAATGGAATGACTGTTACGTATAGCGATATAATTTAATAACATATAATATACATATATGTACATATATATAGGTGATGTGATATGTGGAGAGCGCAAAATACAATTTGAACATTATGAATTAATTGGATTTCTAAAATATATATAATTTTTCGAATGATTTTGTTAAATATAATTTTTTGATCGATATGTTAAGGTTTTTTGTAGCCCTGAAAAGGGCTTATTTACTTCTTATACGCCACTTTAGTTTTGTTTTGTATAGTTTACTTTTTAGCTGGCGCTTTCTTGGCGACTGGTTTTTTATTGGCCGCGGCTTTCTTGGTTTTCACACTAGGCGTTTTCGCTTTTAATGCCTTTGATTTGCTTGGAGTCGATTTAGCTTTAGCTGGTTTGGCTTTAACTGATCCAGTCTTTTTCGCATCTTTCGCTTTAACCTTTTCACTTTTCTTCTTCTCCGCTGTTTTCTTACTGGCAACAGCTTTCTTCACTTTTTTCTCGCCACTAACTTTCTTACCACCAACCGCTGCCTTCTTCTTTGACACCACACCATCTGCCGATTTCGCCAATTTCTTTTTGGGCTTCTTCTCGGTGGATTTCACTGCTTTCTGTTGTGCCTTTGATTTACCTTCTCCAGATTTACTGGATTTACTAGCCGCCACTGATAGTTTGAAAGAACCGGATGCGCCCTTTCCTTTAGTTTGAATCAATTTACCACTAGTAACAGCCGACTTCAAATACCGCTTGATGAATGGTGCTAATTTTTGGGCATCACATTTGTATGTAGCACTGATGTATTTCTTAATTGCCAAAAGTGATGAGCCACCACGTTCCTTTAAGTTCTTAATTGATGCATCGACCATTTGTTGTGTCGGCGGATGAGTAGGAGCAACGGAAGGCTTTTTTGGCTTAACTACCTTTTTGGCAGGAACTTTTTTCTCAGAAATAGCAGAGGAGCCCGCTACCGGAGAACCAACACTCGCAACAGCAATTGTATCAGACATTTTCACTTTATTGATATTGATGTTATAATAATATACACACTTTAAGCACTAAAATTTCCATGTACATCTTAAAATTGTTATCCCTTTAAAATTTGAGACGCCAGTAGAAAAGATGTGTGACAAAAATTTCTGATCCAGTGCAAATTAACATCTCAATATGACAAACTTTAAAGTTTATTTAATTGACTAAAAATCGAATATTGAATTTATCAAAATGTTTTAAATGTAATTATATAGCCTAAATGTGTTGCTTTGATAATCTATTACACATTTTTCTTTGCAATATATATTTTTCATGTAAAATGAGATTTTGTCCAAACTTTGTGCTCTAAAAGTCAAAAATTTCCTCTTAAATTTCGATTTTCTCAAGAATTTTCAAATTAATTCCTAATATTATTTTACAAATTATAAATAATTCATATAATTAATGATCTAAACAAGTTACAACAAGATTTTTTTAAGAAATAAATAAAAATAAAATTTAATAAATTTCTAGTGGTTATCACTGGGGCCATTTTGCTGTTATTCATTAACTATGAAGTGTATACAGGCGATAGACTCAAATTTTCAACACAAAATGAAAATAATAATAAGACTATAATGATTACTAGTTAAATATACAATTTATATATATATTATTGCATAAATGTATACCAAAATAATATATTTATAGTAAATTATTAAATACATATATACATACATACATACATATGCATGTGTGTATATATGATGAAATTTGTATATCAACTAATATTTCATTAATTTGAAACCTAATTTCGTATAATCAGGGTTAGGTTAGGTATAAACGACGAAAAATTATGAAAATGATTAACGTACTCGAGTATTTACATATTTAATAACTAATATTCAATTGGATATAATGCTAATTACTGGCGCATGAAAAAATTTAACCCCATCTTATATGTGCATATACGTACTTAATATAGTGGTTTTGGTTTTTTTCCGTCATTCATTATTTTAAATTATTAAAGTATAATAAAATAGAAATATATATTAAAATAGAATATCGTTAAAAATTAATATTTATCATTTGATTGAATGTCAATTACTGTCAAATTAAGAATTTTAAAGATATAATATTACATAAGTATACGCAAAAATTTTTAAATTATATATATATATATATAATACATATATGTTAAATCAAAATTATTTTGAATCTTCGTTGAATGTATATCGTGGTCCTGAAAAGGACCGTTTTGTTTATGCTGTACACGTACATACATATGTTAGTAAAAATTGTTTAACCGCCGAATCCATACAAGGTACGTCCCTGTCTCTTCAAAGCATATACAACATCCATTGCTGTAACTGTTTTCCTTTTGGCGTGTTCAGTATAAGTAACTGCATCACGAATAACATTCTCCAAAAATACTTTTAAAACACCACGAGTTTCTTCATATATCAAGCCAGATATACGTTTTACACCTCCACGACGTGCCAAACGCCGAATAGCTGGTTTAGTGATACCCTGGATGTTATCACGTAAAACCTTACGATGACGCTTAGCACCACCTTTACCCAAGCCTTTTCCACCTTTGCCGCGACCAGTCATTTTTATTCACTTATTTTTTTGTTTGCACCAAGTATGTTCACTCACTCACTGTTCACTATTCACTGTGTTGTGCTCTAGCGAACGCACGTGTATTTATACAAAAAATCTACAGCAATCAATGATTTTTATCTCTTTCTAACACACACCCCGATTTTATGAACTTATGGAACAATTTTAGGCATTTTCTTACTTAAGCGTTTATTTTGCATGGAAATATAAGTGCAGTGAATAGTGTAGTACAGTGAGTGTTAAATAGTAAAATATAGTGCAGTGAGAAAAATGGCTCGTACAAAGCAAACAGCCCGTAAGTCGACCGGTGGTAAAGCACCTCGTAAACAATTGGCAACAAAAGCAGCACGTAAGAGTGCTCCGGCAACTGGTGGTGTTAAGAAGCCTCATCGTTATCGTCCTGGTACAGTGGCATTGCGTGAAATTCGTCGTTATCAAAAAAGTACCGAATTATTAATCCGCAAATTGCCATTCCAACGATTAGTTCGAGAAATTGCTCAAGATTTCAAAACTGATTTACGTTTCCAAAGTTCAGCTGTTATGGCTCTACAAGAAGCTAGTGAAGCATATTTGGTTGGACTGTTTGAGGATACCAATTTGTGTGCCATTCATGCAAAACGTGTAACAATTATGCCAAAAGATATCCAATTGGCCAGACGTATTCGTGGAGAACGTGCTTAATTGTATTAAATCAAATAAATACCCAAAACGGTCCTTTTCAGGACCACAATTTCTAAAACAATATGATCAAAAATTCACATCAAATAATTTTTAATATGTGTTTAATGTACATATGTAGATGCACACAACATATACATATGTACATATCTACCCTACACACTTAGCGTCTACAAACTGTACTGTACGTAGACGACTGTTTCTAGTATACATGTACATTCATATGTATCCTCTATACATATATACATATCTGCATACATATAAACGTATGGAACCCACATACATATACATATATACATATATATATTGTGTATTAATAATGCATCAAATAAATATTTATTTTTGTAAATTTTTAACAAAATAATATTATTAACCTCTTTGTATGGGAATTTTGTCGTCCTGAAAAGGACGGTTTTGTCGATTTACACTTTTTTACTTTAGCGATGTATACTGTGTATGTATATGTATTTATGCTTTCTTCTCCGTCTTCTTTGGTAAAAGTACAGCTTGAATGTTGGGCAAAACACCACCTTGAGCAATGGTCACTCCCGACAATAATTTATTTAATTCTTCGTCATTTCGGATGGCCAATTGTAAGTGACGAGGAATAATTCTTGTTTTTTTGTTATCGCGGGCAGCATTACCGGCCAATTCCAAAACTTCAGCTGCCAAATATTCCATAACAGCAGCTAAATATACTGGAGCACCGGCACCAACACGTTCGGCATAATTGCCTTTGCGCAACAAACGGTGTATACGACCGACGGGAAATTGAAGACCAGCACGGTTTGACCGCGACTTTGCCTTTCCCTTCACTTTACCACCTTTACCGCGACCGGACATTTTTGATTTAGCACAATTATTATTTCACACAAAGAATATTACACTATGAACTGCACTGCACACTAGCACTATATGCCATTCATGCTAACACAGTCGCTGTATATATACTTTTTTGTTGTACAGACAGCTGCGCACACTCGGGCCGATGGCGCTTCGTGCCTAATTGACCGAATAAACGAACTCTTTGCCAGCAAAATAGTACTTAAGCGTGTCACTTTTACACTATATTATAATCAAGTGAAGTGTGAAGTGTGAAGTGTGCAAAGTGAAGGAAAATAAATAGTGAAAAAAAAAATGCCTCCTAAAACTAGTGGAAAAGCAGCGAAGAAGGCTGGTAAGGCCCAGAAGAATATTACCAAAAATGACAAGAAGAAGAAGCGCAAGAGGAAGGAAAGTTATGCAATTTACATTTATAAAGTATTGAAGCAAGTACATCCCGATACTGGTATTTCATCAAAAGCCATGAGTATCATGAACAGTTTCGTAAATGATATTTTTGAACGTATTGCTGCCGAAGCATCGCGTTTAGCTCACTACAACAAACGTTCAACTATCACTAGTCGGGAAATCCAAACAGCTGTACGTCTACTTTTGCCCGGTGAATTGGCCAAGCATGCTGTGAGCGAAGGCACCAAAGCTGTCACTAAATACACAAGTTCCAAGTAATTTATCCAAAAGATTTTGTAACGAATGGCAAAAAGGCCCTTTTCAGGGCCACAATATATAAATCAACAAAGAGATATAGCTAATTTATTATACAATACCTATATATGTACATATTATGAATGAATGGAATGACTGTTACGTATAGCGATATAATTTAATAACATATAATATACATATATGTACATATATATAGGTGATGTGATATGTGGAGAGCGCAAAATACAATTTGAACATTATGAATTAATTGGATTTCTAAAATATATATAATTTTTCGAATGATTTTGTTAAATATAATTTTTTGATCGATATGTTAAGGTTTTTTGTAGCCCTGAAAAGGGCTTATTTACTTCTTATACGCCACTTTAGTTTTGTTTTGTATAGTTTACTTTTTAGCTGGCGCTTTCTTGGCGACTGGTTTTTTATTGGCCGCGGCTTTCTTGGTTTTCACACTAGGCGTTTTCGCTTTTAATGCCTTTGATTTGCTTGGAGTCGATTTAGCTTTAGCTGGTTTGGCTTTAACTGATCCAGTCTTTTTCGCATCTTTCGCTTTAACCTTTTCACTTTTCTTCTTCTCCGCTGTTTTCTTACTGGCAACAGCTTTCTTCACTTTTTTCTCGCCACTAACTTTCTTACCACCAACCGCTGCCTTCTTCTTTGACACCACACCATCTGCCGATTTCGCCAATTTCTTTTTGGGCTTCTTCTCGGTGGATTTCACTGCTTTCTGTTGTGCCTTTGATTTACCTTCTCCAGATTTACTGGATTTACTAGCCGCCACTGATAGTTTGAAAGAACCGGATGCGCCCTTTCCTTTAGTTTGAATCAATTTACCACTAGTAACAGCCGACTTCAAATACCGCTTGATGAATGGTGCTAATTTTTGGGCATCACATTTGTATGTAGCACTGATGTATTTCTTAATTGCCAAAAGTGATGAGCCACCACGTTCCTTTAAGTTCTTAATTGATGCATCGACCATTTGTTGTGTCGGCGGATGAGTAGGAGCAACGGAAGGCTTTTTTGGCTTAACTACCTTTTTGGCAGGAACTTTTTTCTCAGAAATAGCAGAGGAGCCCGCTACCGGAGAACCAACACTCGCAACAGCAATTGTATCAGACATTTTCACTTTATTGATATTGATGTTATAATAATATACACACTTTAAGCACTAAAATTTCCATGTACATCTTAAAATTGTTATCCCTTTAAAATTTGAGACGCCAGTAGAAAAGATGTGTGACAAAAATTTCTGATCCAGTGCAAATTAACATCTCAATATGACAAACTTTAAAGTTTATTTAATTGACTAAAAATCGAATATTGAATTTATCAAAATGTTTTAAATGTAATTATATAGCCTAAATGTGTTGCTTTGATAATCTATTACACATTTTTCTTTGCAATATATATTTTTCATGTAAAATGAGATTTTGTCCAAACTTTGTGCTCTAAAAGTCAAAAATTTCCTCTTAAATTTCGATTTTCTCAAGAATTTTCAAATTAATTCCTAATATTATTTTACAAATTATAAATAATTCATATAATTAATGATCTAAACAAGTTACAACAAGATTTTTTTAAGAAATAAATAAAAATAAAATTTAATAAATTTCTAGTGGTTATCACTGGGGCCATTTTGCTGTTATTCATTAACTATGAAGTGTATACAGGCGATAGACTCAAATTTTCAACACAAAATGAAAATAATAATAAGACTATAATGATTACTAGTTAAATATACAATTTATATATATATTATTGCATAAATGTATACCAAAATAATATATTTATAGTAAATTATTAAATACATATATACATACATACATACATATGCATGTGTGTATATATGATGAAATTTGTATATCAACTAATATTTCATTAATTTGAAACCTAATTTCGTATAATCAGGGTTAGGTTAGGTATAAACGACGAAAAATTATGAAAATGATTAACGTACTCGAGTATTTACATATTTAATAACTAATATTCAATTGGATATAATGCTAATTACTGGCGCATGAAAAAATTTAACCCCATCTTATATGTGCATATACGTACTTAATATAGTGGTTTTGGTTTTTTTCCGTCATTCATTATTTTAAATTATTAAAGTATAATAAAATAGAAATATATATTAAAATAGAATATCGTTAAAAATTAATATTTATCATTTGATTGAATGTCAATTACTGTCAAATTAAGAATTTTAAAGATATAATATTACATAAGTATACGCAAAAATTTTTAAATTATATATATATATATATAATACATATATGTTAAATCAAAATTATTTTGAATCTTCGTTGAATGTATATCGTGGTCCTGAAAAGGACCGTTTTGTTTATGCTGTACACGTACATACATATGTTAGTAAAAATTGTTTAACCGCCGAATCCATACAAGGTACGTCCCTGTCTCTTCAAAGCATATACAACATCCATTGCTGTAACTGTTTTCCTTTTGGCGTGTTCAGTATAAGTAACTGCATCACGAATAACATTCTCCAAAAATACTTTTAAAACACCACGAGTTTCTTCATATATCAAGCCAGATATACGTTTTACACCTCCACGACGTGCCAAACGCCGAATAGCTGGTTTAGTGATACCCTGGATGTTATCACGTAAAACCTTACGATGACGCTTAGCACCACCTTTACCCAAGCCTTTTCCACCTTTGCCGCGACCAGTCATTTTTATTCACTTATTTTTTTGTTTGCACCAAGTATGTTCACTCACTCACTGTTCACTATTCACTGTGTTGTGCTCTAGCGAACGCACGTGTATTTATACAAAAAATCTACAGCAATCAATGATTTTTATCTCTTTCTAACACACACCCCGATTTTATGAACTTATGGAACAATTTTAGGCATTTTCTTACTTAAGCGTTTATTTTGCATGGAAATATAAGTGCAGTGAATAGTGTAGTACAGTGAGTGTTAAATAGTAAAATATAGTGCAGTGAGAAAAATGGCTCGTACAAAGCAAACAGCCCGTAAGTCGACCGGTGGTAAAGCACCTCGTAAACAATTGGCAACAAAAGCAGCACGTAAGAGTGCTCCGGCAACTGGTGGTGTTAAGAAGCCTCATCGTTATCGTCCTGGTACAGTGGCATTGCGTGAAATTCGTCGTTATCAAAAAAGTACCGAATTATTAATCCGCAAATTGCCATTCCAACGATTAGTTCGAGAAATTGCTCAAGATTTCAAAACTGATTTACGTTTCCAAAGTTCAGCTGTTATGGCTCTACAAGAAGCTAGTGAAGCATATTTGGTTAGACTGTTTGAGGATACCAATTTGTGTGCCATTCATGCAAAACGTGTAACAATTATGCCAAAAGATATCCAATTGGCCAGACGTATTCGTGGAGAACGTGCTTAATTGTATTAAATCAAATAAATACCCAAAACGGTCCTTTTCAGGACCACAATTTCTAAAACAATATGATCAAAAATTCACATCAAATAATTTTTAATATGTGTTTAATGTACATATGTAGATGCACACAACATATACATATGTACATATCTACCCTACACACTTAGCGTCTACAAACTGTACTGTACGTAGACGACTGTTTCTAGTATACATGTACATTCATATGTATCCTCTATACATATATACATATCTGCATACATATAAACGTATGGAACCCACATACATATACATATATACATATATATATTGTGTATTAATAATGCATCAAATAAATATTTATTTTTGTAAATTTTTAACAAAATAATATTATTAACCTCTTTGTATGGGAATTTTGTCGTCCTGAAAAGGACGGTTTTGTCGATTTACACTTTTTTACTTTAGCGATGTATACTGTGTATGTATATGTATTTATGCTTTCTTCTCCGTCTTCTTTGGTAAAAGTACAGCTTGAATGTTGGGCAAAACACCACCTTGAGCAATGGTCACTCCCGACAATAATTTATTTAATTCTTCGTCATTTCGGATGGCCAATTGTAAGTGACGAGGAATAATTCTTGTTTTTTTGTTATCGCGGGCAGCATTACCGGCCAATTCCAAAACTTCAGCTGCCAAATATTCCATAACAGCAGCTAAATATACTGGAGCACCGGCACCAACACGTTCGGCATAATTGCCTTTGCGCAACAAACGGTGTATACGACCGACGGGAAATTGAAGACCAGCACGGTTTGACCGCGACTTTGCCTTTCCCTTCACTTTACCACCTTTACCGCGACCGGACATTTTTGATTTAGCACAATTATTATTTCACACAAAGAATATTACACTATGAACTGCACTGCACACTAGCACTATATGCCATTCATGCTAACACAGTCGCTGTATATATACTTTTTTGTTGTACAGACAGCTGCGCACACTCGGGCCGATGGCGCTTCGTGCCTAATTGACCGAATAAACGAACTCTTTGCCAGCAAAATAGTACTTAAGCGTGTCACTTTTACACTATATTATAATCAAGTGAAGTGTGAAGTGTGAAGTGTGCAAAGTGAAGGAAAATAAATAGTGAAAAAAAAAATGCCTCCTAAAACTAGTGGAAAAGCAGCGAAGAAGGCTGGTAAGGCCCAGAAGAATATTACCAAAAATGACAAGAAGAAGAAGCGCAAGAGGAAGGAAAGTTATGCAATTTACATTTATAAAGTATTGAAGCAAGTACATCCCGATACTGGTATTTCATCAAAAGCCATGAGTATCATGAACAGTTTCGTAAATGATATTTTTGAACGTATTGCTGCCGAAGCATCGCGTTTAGCTCACTACAACAAACGTTCAACTATCACTAGTCGGGAAATCCAAACAGCTGTACGTCTACTTTTGCCCGGTGAATTGGCCAAGCATGCTGTGAGCGAAGGCACCAAAGCTGTCACTAAATACACAAGTTCCAAGTAATTTATCCAAAAGATTTTGTAACGAATGGCAAAAAGGCCCTTTTCAGGGCCACAATATATAAATCAACAAAGAGATATAGCTAATTTATTATACAATACCTATATATGTACATATTATGAATGAATGGAATGACTGTTACGTATAGCGATATAATTTAATAACATATAATATACATATATGTACATATATATAGGTGATGTGATATGTGGAGAGCGCAAAATACAATTTGAACATTATGAATTAATTGGATTTCTAAAATATATATAATTTTTCGAATGATTTTGTTAAATATAATTTTTTGATCGATATGTTAAGGTTTTTTGTAGCCCTGAAAAGGGCTTATTTACTTCTTATACGCCACTTTAGTTTTGTTTTGTATAGTTTACTTTTTAGCTGGCGCTTTCTTGGCGACTGGTTTTTTATTGGCCGCGGCTTTCTTGGTTTTCACACTAGGCGTTTTCGCTTTTAATGCCTTTGATTTGCTTGGAGTCGATTTAGCTTTAGCTGGTTTGGCTTTAACTGATCCAGTCTTTTTCGCATCTTTCGCTTTAACCTTTTCACTTTTCTTCTTCTCCGCTGTTTTCTTACTGGCAACAGCTTTCTTCACTTTTTTCTCGCCACTAACTTTCTTACCACCAACCGCTGCCTTCTTCTTTGACACCACACCATCTGCCGATTTCGCCAATTTCTTTTTGGGCTTCTTCTCGGTGGATTTCACTGCTTTCTGTTGTGCCTTTGATTTACCTTCTCCAGATTTACTGGATTTACTAGCCGCCACTGATAGTTTGAAAGAACCGGATGCGCCCTTTCCTTTAGTTTGAATCAATTTACCACTAGTAACAGCCGACTTCAAATACCGCTTGATGAATGGTGCTAATTTTTGGGCATCACATTTGTATGTAGCACTGATGTATTTCTTAATTGCCAAAAGTGATGAGCCACCACGTTCCTTTAAGTTCTTAATTGATGCATCGACCATTTGTTGTGTCGGCGGATGAGTAGGAGCAACGGAAGGCTTTTTTGGCTTAACTACCTTTTTGGCAGGAACTTTTTTCTCAGAAATAGCAGAGGAGCCCGCTACCGGAGAACCAACACTCGCAACAGCAATTGTATCAGACATTTTCACTTTATTGATATTGATGTTATAATAATATACACACTTTAAGCACTAAAATTTCCATGTACATCTTAAAATTGTTATCCCTTTAAAATTTGAGACGCCAGTAGAAAAGATGTGTGACAAAAATTTCTGATCCAGTGCAAATTAACATCTCAATATGACAAACTTTAAAGTTTATTTAATTGACTAAAAATCGAATATTGAATTTATCAAAATGTTTTAAATGTAATTATATAGCCTAAATGTGTTGCTTTGATAATCTATTACACATTTTTCTTTGCAATATATATTTTTCATGTAAAATGAGATTTTGTCCAAACTTTGTGCTCTAAAAGTCAAAAATTTCCTCTTAAATTTCGATTTTCTCAAGAATTTTCAAATTAATTCCTAATATTATTTTACAAATTATAAATAATTCATATAATTAATGATCTAAACAAGTTACAACAAGATTTTTTTAAGAAATAAATAAAAATAAAATTTAATAAATTTCTAGTGGTTATCACTGGGGCCATTTTGCTGTTATTCATTAACTATGAAGTGTATACAGGCGATAGACTCAAATTTTCAACACAAAATGAAAATAATAATAAGACTATAATGATTACTAGTTAAATATACAATTTATATATATATTATTGCATAAATGTATACCAAAATAATATATTTATAGTAAATTATTAAATACATATATACATACATACATACATATGCATGTGTGTATATATGATGAAATTTGTATATCAACTAATATTTCATTAATTTGAAACCTAATTTCGTATAATCAGGGTTAGGTTAGGTATAAACGACGAAAAATTATGAAAATGATTAACGTACTCGAGTATTTACATATTTAATAACTAATATTCAATTGGATATAATGCTAATTACTGGCGCATGAAAAAATTTAACCCCATCTTATATGTGCATATACGTACTTAATATAGTGGTTTTGGTTTTTTTCCGTCATTCATTATTTTAAATTATTAAAGTATAATAAAATAGAAATATATATTAAAATATAATATCGTTAAAAATTAATATTTATCATTTGATTGAATGTCAATTACTGTCAAATTAAGAATTTTAAAGATATAATATTACATAAGTATACGCAAAAATTTTTAAATTATATATATATATATATAATACATATATGTTAAATCAAAATTATTTTGAATCTTCGTTGAATGTATATCGTGGTCCTGAAAAGGACCGTTTTGTTTATGCTGTACACGTACATACATATGTTAGTAAAAATTGTTTAACCGCCGAATCCATACAAGGTACGTCCCTGTCTCTTCAAAGCATATACAACATCCATTGCTGTAACTGTTTTCCTTTTGGCGTGTTCAGTATAAGTAACTGCATCACGAATAACATTCTCCAAAAATACTTTTAAAACACCACGAGTTTCTTCATATATCAAGCCAGATATACGTTTTACACCTCCACGACGTGCCAAACGCCGAATAGCTGGTTTAGTGATACCCTGGATGTTATCACGTAAAACCTTACGATGACGCTTAGCACCACCTTTACCCAAGCCTTTTCCACCTTTGCCGCGACCAGTCATTTTTATTCACTTATTTTTTTGTTTGCACCAAGTATGTTCACTCACTCACTGTTCACTATTCACTGTGTTGTGCTCTAGCGAACGCACGTGTATTTATACAAAAAATCTACAGCAATCAATGATTTTTATCTCTTTCTAACACACACCCCGATTTTATGAACTTATGGAACAATTTTAGGCATTTTCTTACTTAAGCGTTTATTTTGCATGGAAATATAAGTGCAGTGAATAGTGTAGTACAGTGAGTGTTAAATAGTAAAATATAGTGCAGTGAGAAAAATGGCTCGTACAAAGCAAACAGCCCGTAAGTCGACCGGTGGTAAAGCACCTCGTAAACAATTGGCAACAAAAGCAGCACGTAAGAGTGCTCCGGCAACTGGTGGTGTTAAGAAGCCTCATCGTTATCGTCCTGGTACAGTGGCATTGCGTGAAATTCGTCGTTATCAAAAAAGTACCGAATTATTAATCCGCAAATTGCCATTCCAACGATTAGTTCGAGAAATTGCTCAAGATTTCAAAACTGATTTACGTTTCCAAAGTTCAGCTGTTATGGCTCTACAAGAAGCTAGTGAAGCATATTTGGTTGGACTGTTTGAGGATACCAATTTGTGTGCCATTCATGCAAAACGTGTAACAATTATGCCAAAAGATATCCAATTGGCCAGACGTATTCGTGGAGAACGTGCTTAATTGTATTAAATCAAATAAATACCCAAAACGGTCCTTTTCAGGACCACAATTTCTAAAACAATATGATCAAAAATTCACATCAAATAATTTTTAATATGTGTTTAATGTACATATGTAGATGCACACAACATAT
The DNA here is from genome assembly GCF_028554725.1 of Zeugodacus cucurbitae. NCBI lineage: Eukaryota > Metazoa > Arthropoda > Insecta > Diptera > Tephritidae > Zeugodacus > Zeugodacus cucurbitae. The sequence continues at coordinate 331,208 of NW_026530833.1, forward strand.
ACATATGTACATATCTACCCTACACACTTAGCGTCTACAAACTGTACTGTACGTAGACGACTGTTTCTAGTATACATGTACATTCATATGTATCCTCTATACATATATACATATCTGCATACATATAAACGTATGGAACCCACATACATATACATATATACATATATATATTGTGTATTAATAATGCATCAAATAAATATTTATTTTTGTAAATTTTTAACAAAATAATATTATTAACCTCTTTGTATGGGAATTTTGTCGTCCTGAAAAGGACGGTTTTGTCGATTTACACTTTTTTACTTTAGCGATGTATACTGTGTATGTATATGTATTTATGCTTTCTTCTCCGTCTTCTTTGGTAAAAGTACAGCTTGAATGTTGGGCAAAACACCACCTTGAGCAATGGTCACTCCCGACAATAATTTATTTAATTCTTCGTCATTTCGGATGGCCAATTGTAAGTGACGAGGAATAATTCTTGTTTTTTTGTTATCTCGGGCAGCATTACCGGCCAATTCCAAAACTTCAGCTGCCAAATATTCCATAACAGCAGCTAAATATACTGGAGCACCGGCACCAACACGTTCGGCATAATTGCCTTTGCGCAACAAACGGTGTATACGACCGACGGGAAATTGAAGACCAGCACGGTTTGACCGCGACTTTGCCTTTCCCTTCACTTTACCACCTTTACCGCGACCGGACATTTTTGATTTAGCACAATTATTATTTCACACAAAGAATATTACACTATGAACTGCACTGCACACTAGCACTATATGCCATTCATGCTAACACAGTCGCTGTATATATACTTTTTTGTTGTACAGACAGCTGCGCACACTCGGGCCGATGGCGCTTCGTGCCTAATTGACCGAATAAACGAACTCTTTGCCAGCAAAATAGTACTTAAGCGTGTCACTTTTACACTATATTATAATCAAGTGAAGTGTGAAGTGTGAAGTGTGCAAAGTGAAGGAAAATAAATAGTGAAAAAAAAAATGCCTCCTAAAACTAGTGGAAAAGCAGCGAAGAAGGCTGGTAAGGCCCAGAAGAATATTACCAAAAATGACAAGAAGAAGAAGCGCAAGAGGAAGGAAAGTTATGCAATTTACATTTATAAAGTATTGAAGCAAGTACATCCCGATACTGGTATTTCATCAAAAGCCATGAGTATCATGAACAGTTTCGTAAATGATATTTTTGAACGTATTGCTGCCGAAGCATCGCGTTTAGCTCACTACAACAAACGTTCAACTATCACTAGTCGGGAAATCCAAACAGCTGTACGTCTACTTTTGCCCGGTGAATTGGCCAAGCATGCTGTGAGCGAAGGCACCAAAGCTGTCACTAAATACACAAGTTCCAAGTAATTTATCCAAAAGATTTTGTAACGAATGGCAAAAAGGCCCTTTTCAGGGCCACAATATATAAATCAACAAAGAGATATAGCTAATTTATTATACAATACCTATATATGTACATATTATGAATGAATGGAATGACTGTTACGTATAGCGATATAATTTAATAACATATAATATACATATATGTACATATATATAGGTGATGTGATATGTGGAGAGCGCAAAATACAATTTGAACATTATGAATTAATTGGATTTCTAAAATATATATAATTTTTCGAATGATTTTGTTAAATATAATTTTTTGATCGATATGTTAAGGTTTTTTGTAGCCCTGAAAAGGGCTTATTTACTTCTTATACGCCACTTTAGTTTTGTTTTGTATAGTTTACTTTTTAGCTGGCGCTTTCTTGGCGACTGGTTTTTTATTGGCCGCGGCTTTCTTGGTTTTCACACTAGGCGTTTTCGCTTTTAATGCCTTTGATTTGCTTGGAGTCGATTTAGCTTTAGCTGGTTTGGCTTTAACTGATCCAGTCTTTTTCGCATCTTTCGCTTTAACCTTTTCACTTTTCTTCTTCTCCGCTGTTTTCTTACTGGCAACAGCTTTCTTCACTTTTTTCTCGCCACTAACTTTCTTACCACCAACCGCTGCCTTCTTCTTTGACACCACACCATCTGCCGATTTCGCCAATTTCTTTTTGGGCTTCTTCTCGGTGGATTTCACTGCTTTCTGTTGTGCCTTTGATTTACCTTCTCCAGATTTACTGGATTTACTAGCCGCCACTGATAGTTTGAAAGAACCGGATGCGCCCTTTCCTTTAGTTTGAATCAATTTACCACTAGTAACAGCCGACTTCAAATACCGCTTGATGAATGGTGCTAATTTTTGGGCATCACATTTGTATGTAGCACTGATGTATTTCTTAATTGCCAAAAGTGATGAGCCACCACGTTCCTTTAAGTTCTTAATTGATGCATCGACCATTTGTTGTGTCGGCGGATGAGTAGGAGCAACGGAAGGCTTTTTTGGCTTAACTACCTTTTTGGCAGGAACTTTTTTCTCAGAAATAGCAGAGGAGCCCGCTACCGGAGAACCAACACTCGCAACAGCAATTGTATCAGACATTTTCACTTTATTGATATTGATGTTATAATAATATACACACTTTAAGCACTAAAATTTCCATGTACATCTTAAAATTGTTATCCCTTTAAAATTTGAGACGCCAGTAGAAAAGATGTGTGACAAAAATTTCTGATCCAGTGCAAATTAACATCTCAATATGACAAACTTTAAAGTTTATTTAATTGACTAAAAATCGAATATTGAATTTATCAAAATGTTTTAAATGTAATTATATAGCCTAAATGTGTTGCTTTGATAATCTATTACACATTTTTCTTTGCAATATATATTTTTCATGTAAAATGAGATTTTGTCCAAACTTTGTGCTCTAAAAGTCAAAAATTTCCTCTTAAATTTCGATTTTCTCAAGAATTTTCAAATTAATTCCTAATATTATTTTACAAATTATAAATAATTCATATAATTAATGATCTAAACAAGTTACAACAAGATTTTTTTAAGAAATAAATAAAAATAAAATTTAATAAATTTCTAGTGGTTATCACTGGGGCCATTTTGCTGTTATTCATTAACTATGAAGTGTATACAGGCGATAGACTCAAATTTTCAACACAAAATGAAAATAATAATAAGACTATAATGATTACTAGTTAAATATACAATTTATATATATATTATTGCATAAATGTATACCAAAATAATATATTTATAGTAAATTATTAAATACATATATACATACATACATACATATGCATGTGTGTATATATGATGAAATTTGTATATCAACTAATATTTCATTAATTTGAAACCTAATTTCGTATAATCAGGGTTAGGTTAGGTATAAACGACGAAAAATTATGAAAATGATTAACGTACTCGAGTATTTACATATTTAATAACTAATATTCAATTGGATATAATGCTAATTACTGGCGCATGAAAAAATTTAACCCCATCTTATATGTGCATATACGTACTTAATATAGTGGTTTTGGTTTTTTTCCGTCATTCATTATTTTAAATTATTAAAGTATAATAAAATAGAAATATATATTAAAATATAATATCGTTAAAAATTAATATTTATCATTTGATTGAATGTCAATTACTGTCAAATTAAGAATTTTAAAGATATAATATTACATAAGTATACGCAAAAATTTTTAAATTATATATATATATATATAATACATATATGTTAAATCAAAATTATTTTGAATCTTCGTTGAATGTATATCGTGGTCCTGAAAAGGACCGTTTTGTTTATGCTGTACACGTACATACATATGTTAGTAAAAATTGTTTAACCGCCGAATCCATACAAGGTACGTCCCTGTCTCTTCAAAGCATATACAACATCCATTGCTGTAACTGTTTTCCTTTTGGCGTGTTCAGTATAAGTAACTGCATCACGAATAACATTCTCCAAAAATACTTTTAAAACACCACGAGTTTCTTCATATATCAAGCCAGATATACGTTTTACACCTCCACGACGTGCCAAACGCCGAATAGCTGGTTTAGTGATACCCTGGATGTTATCACGTAAAACCTTACGATGACGCTTAGCACCACCTTTACCCAAGCCTTTTCCACCTTTGCCGCGACCAGTCATTTTTATTCACTTATTTTTTTGTTTGCACCAAGTATGTTCACTCACTCACTGTTCACTATTCACTGTGTTGTGCTCTAGCGAACGCACGTGTATTTATACAAAAAATCTACAGCAATCAATGATTTTTATCTCTTTCTAACACACACCCCGATTTTATGAACTTATGGAACAATTTTAGGCATTTTCTTACTTAAGCGTTTATTTTGCATGGAAATATAAGTGCAGTGAATAGTGTAGTACAGTGAGTGTTAAATAGTAAAATATAGTGCAGTGAGAAAAATGGCTCGTACAAAGCAAACAGCCCGTAAGTCGACCGGTGGTAAAGCACCTCGTAAACAATTGGCAACAAAAGCAGCACGTAAGAGTGCTCCGGCAACTGGTGGTGTTAAGAAGCCTCATCGTTATCGTCCTGGTACAGTGGCATTGCGTGAAATTCGTCGTTATCAAAAAAGTACCGAATTATTAATCCGCAAATTGCCATTCCAACGATTAGTTCGAGAAATTGCTCAAGATTTCAAAACTGATTTACGTTTCCAAAGTTCAGCTGTTATGGCTCTACAAGAAGCTAGTGAAGCATATTTGGTTGGACTGTTTGAGGATACCAATTTGTGTGCCATTCATGCAAAACGTGTAACAATTATGCCAAAAGATATCCAATTGGCCAGACGTATTCGTGGAGAACGTGCTTAATTGTATTAAATCAAATAAATACCCAAAACGGTCCTTTTCAGGACCACAATTTCTAAAACAATATGATCAAAAATTCACATCAAATAATTTTTAATATGTGTTTAATGTACATATGTAGATGCACACAACATATACATATGTACATATCTACCCTACACACTTAGCGTCTACAAACTGTACTGTACGTAGACGACTGTTTCTAGTATACATGTACATTCATATGTATCCTCTATACATATATACATATCTGCATACATATAAACGTATGGAACCCACATACATATACATATATACATATATATATTGTGTATTAATAATGCATCAAATAAATATTTATTTTTGTAAATTTTTAACAAAATAATATTATTAACCTCTTTGTATGGGAATTTTGTCGTCCTGAAAAGGACGGTTTTGTCGATTTACACTTTTTTACTTTAGCGATGTATACTGTGTATGTATATGTATTTATGCTTTCTTCTCCGTCTTCTTTGGTAAAAGTACAGCTTGAATGTTGGGCAAAACACCACCTTGAGCAATGGTCACTCCCGACAATAATTTATTTAATTCTTCGTCATTTCGGATGGCCAATTGTAAGTGACGAGGAATAATTCTTGTTTTTTTGTTATCTCGGGCAGCATTACCGGCCAATTCCAAAACTTCAGCTGCCAAATATTCCATAACAGCAGCTAAATATACTGGAGCACCGGCACCAACACGTTCGGCATAATTGCCTTTGCGCAACAAACGGTGTATACGACCGACGGGAAATTGAAGACCAGCACGGTTTGACCGCGACTTTGCCTTTCCCTTCACTTTACCACCTTTACCGCGACCGGACATTTTTGATTTAGCACAATTATTATTTCACACAAAGAATATTACACTATGAACTGCACTGCACACTAGCACTATATGCCATTCATGCTAACACAGTCGCTGTATATATACTTTTTTGTTGTACAGACAGCTGCGCACACTCGGGCCGATGGCGCTTCGTGCCTAATTGACCGAATAAACGAACTCTTTGCCAGCAAAATAGTACTTAAGCGTGTCACTTTTACACTATATTATAATCAAGTGAAGTGTGAAGTGTGAAGTGTGCAAAGTGAAGGAAAATAAATAGTGAAAAAAAAAATGCCTCCTAAAACTAGTGGAAAAGCAGCGAAGAAGGCTGGTAAGGCCCAGAAGAATATTACCAAAAATGACAAGAAGAAGAAGCGCAAGAGGAAGGAAAGTTATGCAATTTACATTTATAAAGTATTGAAGCAAGTACATCCCGATACTGGTATTTCATCAAAAGCCATGAGTATCATGAACAGTTTCGTAAATGATATTTTTGAACGTATTGCTGCCGAAGCATCGCGTTTAGCTCACTACAACAAACGTTCAACTATCACTAGTCGGGAAATCCAAACAGCTGTACGTCTACTTTTGCCCGGTGAATTGGCCAAGCATGCTGTGAGCGAAGGCACCAAAGCTGTCACTAAATACACAAGTTCCAAGTAATTTATCCAAAAGATTTTGTAACGAATGGCAAAAAGGCCCTTTTCAGGGCCACAATATATAAATCAACAAAGAGATATAGCTAATTTATTATACAATACCTATATATGTACATATTATGAATGAATGGAATGACTGTTACGTATAGCGATATAATTTAATAACATATAATATACATATATGTACATATATATAGGTGATGTGATATGTGGAGAGCGCAAAATACAATTTGAACATTATGAATTAATTGGATTTCTAAAATATATATAATTTTTCGAATGATTTTGTTAAATATAATTTTTTGATCGATATGTTAAGGTTTTTTGTAGCCCTGAAAAGGGCTTATTTACTTCTTATACGCCACTTTAGTTTTGTTTTGTATAGTTTACTTTTTAGCTGGCGCTTTCTTGGCGACTGGTTTTTTATTGGCCGCGGCTTTCTTGGTTTTCACACTAGGCGTTTTCGCTTTTAATGCCTTTGATTTGCTTGGAGTCGATTTAGCTTTAGCTGGTTTGGCTTTAACTGATCCAGTCTTTTTCGCATCTTTCGCTTTAACCTTTTCACTTTTCTTCTTCTCCGCTGTTTTCTTACTGGCAACAGCTTTCTTCACTTTTTTCTCGCCACTAACTTTCTTACCACCAACCGCTGCCTTCTTCTTTGACACCACACCATCTGCCGATTTCGCCAATTTCTTTTTGGGCTTCTTCTCGGTGGATTTCACTGCTTTCTGTTGTGCCTTTGATTTACCTTCTCCAGATTTACTGGATTTACTAGCCGCCACTGATAGTTTGAAAGAACCGGATGCGCCCTTTCCTTTAGTTTGAATCAATTTACCACTAGTAACAGCCGACTTCAAATACCGCTTGATGAATGGTGCTAATTTTTGGGCATCACATTTGTATGTAGCACTGATGTATTTCTTAATTGCCAAAAGTGATGAGCCACCACGTTCCTTTAAGTTCTTAATTGATGCATCGACCATTTGTTGTGTCGGCGGATGAGTAGGAGCAACGGAAGGCTTTTTTGGCTTAACTACCTTTTTGGCAGGAACTTTTTTCTCAGAAATAGCAGAGGAGCCCGCTACCGGAGAACCAACACTCGCAACAGCAATTGTATCAGACATTTTCACTTTATTGATATTGATGTTATAATAATATACACACTTTAAGCACTAAAATTTCCATGTACATCTTAAAATTGTTATCCCTTTAAAATTTGAGACGCCAGTAGAAAAGATGTGTGACAAAAATTTCTGATCCAGTGCAAATTAACATCTCAATATGACAAACTTTAAAGTTTATTTAATTGACTAAAAATCGAATATTGAATTTATCAAAATGTTTTAAATGTAATTATATAGCCTAAATGTGTTGCTTTGATAATCTATTACACATTTTTCTTTGCAATATATATTTTTCATGTAAAATGAGATTTTGTCCAAACTTTGTGCTCTAAAAGTCAAAAATTTCCTCTTAAATTTCGATTTTCTCAAGAATTTTCAAATTAATTCCTAATATTATTTTACAAATTATAAATAATTCATATAATTAATGATCTAAACAAGTTACAACAAGATTTTTTTAAGAAATAAATAAAAATAAAATTTAATAAATTTCTAGTGGTTATCACTGGGGCCATTTTGCTGTTATTCATTAACTATGAAGTGTATACAGGCGATAGACTCAAATTTTCAACACAAAATGAAAATAATAATAAGACTATAATGATTACTAGTTAAATATACAATTTATATATATATTATTGCATAAATGTATACCAAAATAATATATTTATAGTAAATTATTAAATACATATATACATACATACATACATATGCATGTGTGTATATATGATGAAATTTGTATATCAACTAATATTTCATTAATTTGAAACCTAATTTCGTATAATCAGGGTTAGGTTAGGTATAAACGACGAAAAATTATGAAAATGATTAACGTACTCGAGTATTTACATATTTAATAACTAATATTCAATTGGATATAATGCTAATTACTGGCGCATGAAAAAATTTAACCCCATCTTATATGTGCATATACGTACTTAATATAGTGGTTTTGGTTTTTTTCCGTCATTCATTATTTTAAATTATTAAAGTATAATAAAATAGAAATATATATTAAAATATAATATCGTTAAAAATTAATATTTATCATTTGATTGAATGTCAATTACTGTCAAATTAAGAATTTTAAAGATATAATATTACATAAGTATACGCAAAAATTTTTAAATTATATATATATATATATAATACATATATGTTAAATCAAAATTATTTTGAATCTTCGTTGAATGTATATCGTGGTCCTGAAAAGGACCGTTTTGTTTATGCTGTACACGTACATACATATGTTAGTAAAAATTGTTTAACCGCCGAATCCATACAAGGTACGTCCCTGTCTCTTCAAAGCATATACAACATCCATTGCTGTAACTGTTTTCCTTTTGGCGTGTTCAGTATAAGTAACTGCATCACGAATAACATTCTCCAAAAATACTTTTAAAACACCACGAGTTTCTTCATATATCAAGCCAGATATACGTTTTACACCTCCACGACGTGCCAAACGCCGAATAGCTGGTTTAGTGATACCCTGGATGTTATCACGTAAAACCTTACGATGACGCTTAGCACCACCTTTACCCAAGCCTTTTCCACCTTTGCCGCGACCAGTCATTTTTATTCACTTATTTTTTTGTTTGCACCAAGTATGTTCACTCACTCACTGTTCACTATTCACTGTGTTGTGCTCTAGCGAACGCACGTGTATTTATACAAAAAATCTACAGCAATCAATGATTTTTATCTCTTTCTAACACACACCCCGATTTTATGAACTTATGGAACAATTTTAGGCATTTTCTTACTTAAGCGTTTATTTTGCATGGAAATATAAGTGCAGTGAATAGTGTAGTACAGTGAGTGTTAAATAGTAAAATATAGTGCAGTGAGAAAAATGGCTCGTACAAAGCAAACAGCCCGTAAGTCGACCGGTGGTAAAGCACCTCGTAAACAATTGGCAACAAAAGCAGCACGTAAGAGTGCTCCGGCAACTGGTGGTGTTAAGAAGCCTCATCGTTATCGTCCTGGTACAGTGGCATTGCGTGAAATTCGTCGTTATCAAAAAAGTACCGAATTATTAATCCGCAAATTGCCATTCCAACGATTAGTTCGAGAAATTGCTCAAGATTTCAAAACTGATTTACGTTTCCAAAGTTCAGCTGTTATGGCTCTACAAGAAGCTAGTGAAGCATATTTGGTTGGACTGTTTGAGGATACCAATTTGTGTGCCATTCATGCAAAACGTGTAACAATTATGCCAAAAGATATCCAATTGGCCAGACGTATTCGTGGAGAACGTGCTTAATTGTATTAAATCAAATAAATACCCAAAACGGTCCTTTTCAGGACCACAATTTCTAAAACAATATGATCAAAAATTCACATCAAATAATTTTTAATATGTGTTTAATGTACATATGTAGATGCACACAACATATACATATGTACATATCTACCCTACACACTTAGCGTCTACAAACTGTACTGTACGTAGACGACTGTTTCTAGTATACATGTACATTCATATGTATCCTCTATACATATATACATATCTGCATACATATAAACGTATGGAACCCACATACATATACATATATACATATATATATTGTGTATTAATAATGCATCAAATAAATATTTATTTTTGTAAATTTTTAACAAAATAATATTATTAACCTCTTTGTATGGGAATTTTGTCGTCCTGAAAAGGACGGTTTTGTCGATTTACACTTTTTTACTTTAGCGATGTATACTGTGTATGTATATGTATTTATGCTTTCTTCTCCGTCTTCTTTGGTAAAAGTACAGCTTGAATGTTGGGCAAAACACCACCTTGAGCAATGGTCACTCCCGACAATAATTTATTTAATTCTTCGTCATTTCGGATGGCCAATTGTAAGTGACGAGGAATAATTCTTGTTTTTTTGTTATCTCGGGCAGCATTACCGGCCAATTCCAAAACTTCAGCTGCCAAATATTCCATAACAGCAGCTAAATATACTGGAGCACCGGCACCAACACGTTCGGCATAATTGCCTTTGCGCAACAAACGGTGTATACGACCGACGGGAAATTGAAGACCAGCACGGTTTGACCGCGACTTTGCCTTTCCCTTCACTTTACCACCTTTACCGCGACCGGACATTTTTGATTTAGCACAATTATTATTTCACACAAAGAATATTACACTATGAACTGCACTGCACACTAGCACTATATGCCATTCATGCTAACACAGTCGCTGTATATATACTTTTTTGTTGTACAGACAGCTGCGCACACTCGGGCCGATGGCGCTTCGTGCCTAATTGACCGAATAAACGAACTCTTTGCCAGCAAAATAGTACTTAAGCGTGTCACTTTTACACTATATTATAATCAAGTGAAGTGTGAAGTGTGAAGTGTGCAAAGTGAAGGAAAATAAATAGTGAAAAAAAAAATGCCTCCTAAAACTAGTGGAAAAGCAGCGAAGAAGGCTGGTAAGGCCCAGAAGAATATTACCAAAAATGACAAGAAGAAGAAGCGCAAGAGGAAGGAAAGTTATGCAATTTACATTTATAAAGTATTGAAGCAAGTACATCCCGATACTGGTATTTCATCAAAAGCCATGAGTATCATGAACAGTTTCGTAAATGATATTTTTGAACGTATTGCTGCCGAAGCATCGCGTTTAGCTCACTACAACAAACGTTCAACTATCACTAGTCGGGAAATCCAAACAGCTGTACGTCTACTTTTGCCCGGTGAATTGGCCAAGCATGCTGTGAGCGAAGGCACCAAAGCTGTCACTAAATACACAAGTTCCAAGTAATTTATCCAAAAGATTTTGTAACGAATGGCAAAAAGGCCCTTTTCAGGGCCACAATATATAAATCAACAAAGAGATATAGCTAATTTATTATACAATACCTATATATGTACATATTATGAATGAATGGAATGACTGTTACGTATAGCGATATAATTTAATAACATATAATATACATATACATATATGTACATATATATAGGTGATGTGATATGTGGAGAGCGCAAAATACAATTTGAACATTATGAATTAATTGGATTTCTAAAATATATATAATTTGTTAAATATAATTTTTTGATCGATATGTTAAGGTTTTTTGTAGCCCTGAAAAGGGCTTATTTACTTCTTATACGCCACTTTAGTTTTGTTTTGTATAGTTTACTTTTTAGCTGGCGCTTTCTTGGCGACTGGTTTTTTATTGGCCGCGGCTTTCTTGGTTTTCACACTAGGCGTTTTCGCTTTTAATGCCTTTGATTTGCTTGGAGTCGATTTAGCTTTAGCTGGTTTGGCTTTAACTGATCCAGTCTTTTTCGCATCTTTCGCTTTAACCTTTTCACTTTTCTTCTTCTCCGCTGTTTTCTTACTGGCAACAGCTTTCTTCACTTTTTTCTCGCCACTAACTTTCTTACCACCAACCGCTGCCTTCTTCTTTGACACCACACCATCTGCCAATTTCGCCAATTTCTTTTTGGGCTTCTTCTCGGTGGATTTCACTGCTTTCTGTTGTGCCTTTGATTTACCTTCTCCAGATTTACTGGATTTACTAGCCGCCACTGATAGTTTGAAAGAACCGGATGCGCCCTTTCCTTTAGTTTGAATCAATTTACCACTAGTAACAGCCGACTTCAAATACCGCTTGATGAATGGTGCTAATTTTTGGGCATCACATTTGTATGTAGCACTGATGTATTTCTTAATTGCCAAAAGTGATGAGCCACCACGTTCCTTTAAGTTCTTAATTGATGCATCGACCATTTGTTGTGTCGGCGGATGAGTAGGAGCAACGGAAGGCTTTTTTGGCTTAACTACCTTTTTGGCAGGAACTTTTTTCTCAGAAATAGCAGAGGAGCCCGCTACCGGAGAACCAACACTCGCAACAGCAATTGTATCAGACATTTTCACTTTATTGATATTGATGTTATAATAATATACACACTTTAAGCACTAAAATTTCCATGTACATCTTAAAATTGTTATCCCTTTAAAATTTGAGACGCCAGTAGAAAAGATGTGTGACAAAAATTTCTGATCCAGTGCAAATTAACATCTCAATATGACAAACTTTAAAGTTTATTTAATTGACTAAAAATCGAATATTGAATTTATCAAAATGTTTTAAATGTAATTATATAGCCTAAATGTGTTGCTTTGATAATCTATTACACATTTTTCTTTGCAATATATATTTTTCATGTAAAATGAGATTTTGTCCAAACTTTGTGCTCTAAAAGTCAAAAATTTCCTCTTAAATTTCGATTTTCTCAAGAATTTTCAAATTAATTCCTAATATTATTTTACAAATTATAAATAATTCATATAATTAATGATCTAAACAAGTTACAACAAGATTTTTTTAAGAAATAAATAAAAATAAAATTTAATAAATTTATAGTGGTTATCACTGGGGCCATTTTGCTGTTATTCATTAACTATGAAGTGTATACAGGCGATAGACTCAAATTTTCAACACAAAATGAAAATAATAATAAGACTATAATGATTACTAGTTAAATATACAATTTATATATATATTATTGCATAAATGTATACCAAAATAATATATTTATAGTAAATTATTAAATACATATATACATACATACATACATATGCATGTGTGTATATATGATGAAATTTGTATATCAACTAATATTTCATTAATTTGAAACCTAATTTCGTATAATCAGGGTTAGGTTAGGTATAAACGACGAAAAATTATGAAAATGATTAACGTACTCGAGTATTTACATATTTAATAACTAATATTCAATTGGATATAATGCTAATTACTGGCGCATGAAAAAATTTAACCCCATCTTATATGTGCATATACGTACTTAATATAGTGGTTTTGGTTTTTTTCCGTCATTCATTATTTTAAATTATTAAAGTATAATAAAATAGAAATATATATTAAAATAGAATATCGTTAAAAATTAATATTTATCATTTGATTGAATGTCAATTACTGTCAAATTAAGAATTTTAAAGATATAATATTACATAAGTATACGCAAAAATTTTTAAATTATATATATATATATATAATACATATATGTTAAATCAAAATTATTTTGAATCTTCGTTGAATGTATATCGTGGTCCTGAAAAGGACCGTTTTGTTTATGCTGTACACGTACATACATATGTTAGTAAAAATTGTTTAACCGCCGAATCCATACAAGGTACGTCCCTGTCTCTTCAAAGCATATACAACATCCATTGCTGTAACTGTTTTCCTTTTGGCGTGTTCAGTATAAGTAACTGCATCACGAATAACATTCTCCAAAAATACTTTTAAAACACCACGAGTTTCTTCATATATCAAGCCAGATATACGTTTTACACCTCCACGACGTGCCAAACGCCGAATAGCTGGTTTAGTGATACCCTGGATGTTATCACGTAAAACCTTACGATGACGCTTAGCACCACCTTTACCCAAGCCTTTTCCACCTTTGCCGCGACCAGTCATTTTTATTCACTTATTTTTTTGTTTGCACCAAGTATGTTCACTCACTCACTGTTCACTATTCACTGTGTTGTGCTCTAGCGAACGCACGTGTATTTATACAAAAAATCTACAGCAATCAATGATTTTTATCTCTTTCTAACACACACCCCGATTTTATGAACTTATGGAACAATTTTAGGCATTTTCTTACTTAAGCGTTTATTTTGCATGGAAATATAAGTGCAGTGAATAGTGTAGTACAGTGAGTGTTAAATAGTAAAATATAGTGCAGTGAGAAAAATGGCTCGTACAAAGCAAACAGCCCGTAAGTCGACCGGTGGTAAAGCACCTCGTAAACAATTGGCAACAAAAGCAGCACGTAAGAGTGCTCCGGCAACTGGTGGTGTTAAGAAGCCTCATCGTTATCGTCCTGGTACAGTGGCATTGCGTGAAATTCGTCGTTATCAAAAAAGTACCGAATTATTAATCCGCAAATTGCCATTCCAACGATTAGTTCGAGAAATTGCTCAAGATTTCAAAACTGATTTACGTTTCCAAAGTTCAGCTGTTATGGCTCTACAAGAAGCTAGTGAAGCATATTTGGTTGGACTGTTTGAGGATACCAATTTGTGTGCCATTCATGCAAAACGTGTAACAATTATGCCAAAAGATATCCAATTGGCCAGACGTATTCGTGGAGAACGTGCTTAATTGTATTAAATCAAATAAATACCCAAAACGGTCCTTTTCAGGACCACAATTTCTAAAACAATATGATCAAAAATTCACATCAAATAATTTTTAATATGTGTTTAATGTACATATGTAGATGCACACAACATATACATATGTACATATCTACCCTACACACTTAGCGTCTACAAACTGTACTGTACGTAGACGACTGTTTCTAGTATACATGTACATTCATATGTATCCTCTATACATATATACATATCTGCATACATATAAACGTATGGAACCCACATACATATACATATATACATATATATATTGTGTATTAATAATGCATCAAATAAATATTTATTTTTGTAAATTTTTAACAAAATAATATTATTAACCTCTTTGTATGGGAATTTTGTCGTCCTGAAAAGGACGGTTTTGTCGATTTACACTTTTTTACTTTAGCGATGTATACTGTGTATGTATATGTATTTATGCTTTCTTCTCCGTCTTCTTTGGTAAAAGTACAGCTTGAATGTTGGGCAAAACACCACCTTGAGCAATGGTCACTCCCGACAATAATTTATTTAATTCTTCGTCATTTCGGATGGCCAATTGTAAGTGACGAGGAATAATTCTTGTTTTTTTGTTATCTCGGGCAGCATTACCGGCCAATTCCAAAACTTCAGCTGCCAAATATTCCATAACAGCAGCTAAATATACTGGAGCACCGGCACCAACACGTTCGGCATAATTGCCTTTGCGCAACAAACGGTGTATACGACCGACGGGAAATTGAAGACCAGCACGGTTTGACCGCGACTTTGCCTTTCCCTTCACTTTACCACCTTTACCGCGACCGGACATTTTTGATTTAGCACAATTATTATTTCACACAAAGAATATTACACTATGAACTGCACTGCACACTAGCACTATATGCCATTCATGCTAACACAGTCGCTGTATATATACTTTTTTGTTGTACAGACAGCTGCGCACACTCGGGCCGATGGCGCTTCGTGCCTAATTGACCGAATAAACGAACTCTT
Source organism: Zeugodacus cucurbitae (assembly GCF_028554725.1). Classification (NCBI taxonomy): domain Eukaryota; kingdom Metazoa; phylum Arthropoda; class Insecta; order Diptera; family Tephritidae; genus Zeugodacus; species Zeugodacus cucurbitae. Next base: position 346,769 of record NW_026530833.1, read on the forward strand.
TGCCAGCAAAATAGTACTTAAGCGTGTCACTTTTACACTATATTATAATCAAGTGAAGTGTGAAGTGTGAAGTGTGCAAAGTGAAGGAAAATAAATAGTGAAAAAAAAAATGCCTCCTAAAACTAGTGGAAAAGCAGCGAAGAAGGCTGGTAAGGCCCAGAAGAATATTACCAAAAATGACAAGAAGAAGAAGCGCAAGAGGAAGGAAAGTTATGCAATTTACATTTATAAAGTATTGAAGCAAGTACATCCCGATACTGGTATTTCATCAAAAGCCATGAGTATCATGAACAGTTTCGTAAATGATATTTTTGAACGTATTGCTGCCGAAGCATCGCGTTTAGCTCACTACAACAAACGTTCAACTATCACTAGTCGGGAAATCCAAACAGCTGTACGTCTACTTTTGCCCGGTGAATTGGCCAAGCATGCTGTGAGCGAAGGCACCAAAGCTGTCACTAAATACACAAGTTCCAAGTAATTTATCCAAAAGATTTTGTAACGAATGGCAAAAAGGCCCTTTTCAGGGCCACAATATATAAATCAACAAAGAGATATAGCTAATTTATTATACAATACCTATATATGTACATATTATGAATGAATGGAATGACTGTTACGTATAGCGATATAATTTAATAACATATAATATACATATACATATATGTACATATATATAGGTGATGTGATATGTGGAGAGCGCAAAATACAATTTGAACATTATGAATTAATTGGATTTCTAAAATATATATAATTTGTTAAATATAATTTTTTGATCGATATGTTAAGGTTTTTTGTAGCCCTGAAAAGGGCTTATTTACTTCTTATACGCCACTTTAGTTTTGTTTTGTATAGTTTACTTTTTAGCTGGCGCTTTCTTGGCGACTGGTTTTTTATTGGCCGCGGCTTTCTTGGTTTTCACACTAGGCGTTTTCGCTTTTAATGCCTTTGATTTGCTTGGAGTCGATTTAGCTTTAGCTGGTTTGGCTTTAACTGATCCAGTCTTTTTCGCATCTTTCGCTTTAACCTTTTCACTTTTCTTCTTCTCCGCTGTTTTCTTACTGGCAACAGCTTTCTTCACTTTTTTCTCGCCACTAACTTTCTTACCACCAACCGCTGCCTTCTTCTTTGACACCACACCATCTGCCAATTTCGCCAATTTCTTTTTGGGCTTCTTCTCGGTGGATTTCACTGCTTTCTGTTGTGCCTTTGATTTACCTTCTCCAGATTTACTGGATTTACTAGCCGCCACTGATAGTTTGAAAGAACCGGATGCGCCCTTTCCTTTAGTTTGAATCAATTTACCACTAGTAACAGCCGACTTCAAATACCGCTTGATGAATGGTGCTAATTTTTGGGCATCACATTTGTATGTAGCACTGATGTATTTCTTAATTGCCAAAAGTGATGAGCCACCACGTTCCTTTAAGTTCTTAATTGATGCATCGACCATTTGTTGTGTCGGCGGATGAGTAGGAGCAACGGAAGGCTTTTTTGGCTTAACTACCTTTTTGGCAGGAACTTTTTTCTCAGAAATAGCAGAGGAGCCCGCTACCGGAGAACCAACACTCGCAACAGCAATTGTATCAGACATTTTCACTTTATTGATATTGATGTTATAATAATATACACACTTTAAGCACTAAAATTTCCATGTACATCTTAAAATTGTTATCCCTTTAAAATTTGAGACGCCAGTAGAAAAGATGTGTGACAAAAATTTCTGATCCAGTGCAAATTAACATCTCAATATGACAAACTTTAAAGTTTATTTAATTGACTAAAAATCGAATATTGAATTTATCAAAATGTTTTAAATGTAATTATATAGCCTAAATGTGTTGCTTTGATAATCTATTACACATTTTTCTTTGCAATATATATTTTTCATGTAAAATGAGATTTTGTCCAAACTTTGTGCTCTAAAAGTCAAAAATTTCCTCTTAAATTTCGATTTTCTCAAGAATTTTCAAATTAATTCCTAATATTATTTTACAAATTATAAATAATTCATATAATTAATGATCTAAACAAGTTACAACAAGATTTTTTTAAGAAATAAATAAAAATAAAATTTAATAAATTTCTAGTGGTTATCACTGGGGCCATTTTGCTGTTATTCATTAACTATGAAGTGTATACAGGCGATAGACTCAAATTTTCAACACAAAATGAAAATAATAATAAGACTATAATGATTACTAGTTAAATATACAATTTATATATATATTATTGCATAAATGTATACCAAAATAATATATTTATAGTAAATTATTAAATACATATATACATACATACATACATATGCATGTGTGTATATATGATGAAATTTGTATATCAACTAATATTTCATTAATTTGAAACCTAATTTCGTATAATCAGGGTTAGGTTAGGTATAAACGACGAAAAATTATGAAAATGATTAACGTACTCGAGTATTTACATATTTAATAACTAATATTCAATTGGATATAATGCTAATTACTGGCGCATGAAAAAATTTAACCCCATCTTATATGTGCATATACGTACTTAATATAGTGGTTTTGGTTTTTTTCCGTCATTCATTATTTTAAATTATTAAAGTATAATAAAATAGAAATATATATTAAAATAGAATATCGTTAAAAATTAATATTTATCATTTGATTGAATGTCAATTACTGTCAAATTAAGAATTTTAAAGATATAATATTACATAAGTATACGCAAAAATTTTTAAATTATATATATATATATATAATACATATATGTTAAATCAAAATTATTTTGAATCTTCGTTGAATGTATATCGTGGTCCTGAAAAGGACCGTTTTGTTTATGCTGTACACGTACATACATATGTTAGTAAAAATTGTTTAACCGCCGAATCCATACAAGGTACGTCCCTGTCTCTTCAAAGCATATACAACATCCATTGCTGTAACTGTTTTCCTTTTGGCGTGTTCAGTATAAGTAACTGCATCACGAATAACATTCTCCAAAAATACTTTTAAAACACCACGAGTTTCTTCATATATCAAGCCAGATATACGTTTTACACCTCCACGACGTGCCAAACGCCGAATAGCTGGTTTAGTGATACCCTGGATGTTATCACGTAAAACCTTACGATGACGCTTAGCACCACCTTTACCCAAGCCTTTTCCACCTTTGCCGCGACCAGTCATTTTTATTCACTTATTTTTTTGTTTGCACCAAGTATGTTCACTCACTCACTGTTCACTATTCACTGTGTTGTGCTCTAGCGAACGCACGTGTATTTATACAAAAAATCTACAGCAATCAATGATTTTTATCTCTTTCTAACACACACCCCGATTTTATGAACTTATGGAACAATTTTAGGCATTTTCTTACTTAAGCGTTTATTTTGCATGGAAATATAAGTGCAGTGAATAGTGTATTACAGTGAGTGTTAAATAGTAAAATATAGTGCAGTGAGAAAAATGGCTCGTACAAAGCAAACAGCCCGTAAGTCGACCGGTGGTAAAGCACCTCGTAAACAATTGGCAACAAAAGCAGCACGTAAGAGTGCTCCGGCAACTGGTGGTGTTAAGAAGCCTCATCGTTATCGTCCTGGTACAGTGGCATTGCGTGAAATTCGTCGTTATCAAAAAAGTACCGAATTATTAATCCGCAAATTGCCATTCCAACGATTAGTTCGAGAAATTGCTCAAGATTTCAAAACTGATTTACGTTTCCAAAGTTCAGCTGTTATGGCTCTACAAGAAGCTAGTGAAGCATATTTGGTTGGACTGTTTGAGGATACCAATTTGTGTGCCATTCATGCAAAACGTGTAACAATTATGCCAAAAGATATCCAATTGGCCAGACGTATTCGTGGAGAACGTGCTTAATTGTATTAAATCAAATAAATACCCAAAACGGTCCTTTTCAGGACCACAATTTCTAAAACAATATGATCAAAAATTCACATCAAATAATTTTTAATATGTGTTTAATGTACATATGTAGATGCACACAACATATACATATGTACATATCTACCCTACACACTTAGCGTCTACAAACTGTACTGTACGTAGACGACTGTTTCTAGTATACATGTACATTCATATGTATCCTCTATACATATATACATATCTGCATACATATAAACGTATGGAACCCACATACATATACATATATACATATATATATTGTGTATTAATAATGCATCAAATAAATATTTATTTTTGTAAATTTTTAACAAAATAATATTATTAACCTCTTTGTATGGGAATTTTGTCGTCCTGAAAAGGACGGTTTTGTCGATTTACACTTTTTTACTTTAGCGATGTATACTGTGTATGTATATGTATTTATGCTTTCTTCTCCGTCTTCTTTGGTAAAAGTACAGCTTGAATGTTGGGCAAAACACCACCTTGAGCAATGGTCACTCCCGACAATAATTTATTTAATTCTTCGTCATTTCGGATGGCCAATTGTAAGTGACGAGGAATAATTCTTGTTTTTTTGTTATCGCGGGCAGCATTACCGGCCAATTCCAAAACTTCAGCTGCCAAATATTCCATAACAGCAGCTAAATATACTGGAGCACCGGCACCAACACGTTCGGCATAATTGCCTTTGCGCAACAAACGGTGTATACGACCGACGGGAAATTGAAGACCAGCACGGTTTGACCGCGACTTTGCCTTTCCCTTCACTTTACCACCTTTACCGCGACCGGACATTTTTGATTTAGCACAATTATTATTTCACACAAAGAATATTACACTATGAACTGCACTGCACACTAGCACTATATGCCATTCATGCTAACACAGTCGCTGTATATATACTTTTTTGTTGTACAGACAGCTGCGCACACTCGGGCCGATGGCGCTTCGTGCCTAATTGACCGAATAAACGAACTCTTTGCCAGCAAAATAGTACTTAAGCGTGTCACTTTTACACTATATTATAATCAAGTGAAGTGTGAAGTGTGAAGTGTGCAAAGTGAAGGAAAATAAATAGTGAAAAAAAAAATGCCTCCTAAAACTAGTGGAAAAGCAGCGAAGAAGGCTGGTAAGGCCCAGAAGAATATTACCAAAAATGACAAGAAGAAGAAGCGCAAGAGGAAGGAAAGTTATGCAATTTACATTTATAAAGTATTGAAGCAAGTACATCCCGATACTGGTATTTCATCAAAAGCCATGAGTATCATGAACAGTTTCGTAAATGATATTTTTGAACGTATTGCTGCCGAAGCATCGCGTTTAGCTCACTACAACAAACGTTCAACTATCACTAGTCGGGAAATCCAAACAGCTGTACGTCTACTTTTGCCCGGTGAATTGGCCAAGCATGCTGTGAGCGAAGGCACCAAAGCTGTCACTAAATACACAAGTTCCAAGTAATTTATCCAAAAGATTTTGTAACGAATGTCAAAAAGGCCCTTTTCAGGGCCACAATATATAAATCAACAAAGAGATATAGCTAATTTATTATACAATACCTATATATGTACATATTATGAATGAATGGAATGACTGTTACGTATAGCGATATAATTTAATAACATATAATATACATATACATATATGTACATATATATAGGTGATGTGATATGTGGAGAGCGCAAAATACAATTTGAACATTATGAATTAATTGGATTTCTAAAATATATATAATTTGTTAAATATAATTTTTTGATCGATATGTTAAGGTTTTTTGTAGCCCTGAAAAGGGCTTATTTACTTCTTATACGCCACTTTAGTTTTGTTTTGTATAGTTTACTTTTTAGCTGGCGCTTTCTTGGCGACTGGTTTTTTATTGGCCGCGGCTTTCTTGGTTTTCACACTAGGCGTTTTCGCTTTTAATGCCTTTGATTTGCTTGGAGTCGATTTAGCTTTAGCTGGTTTGGCTTTAACTGATCCAGTCTTTTTCGCATCTTTCGCTTTAACCTTTTCACTTTTCTTCTTCTCCGCTGTTTTCTTACTGGCAACAGCTTTCTTCACTTTTTTCTCGCCACTAACTTTCTTACCACCAACCGCTGCCTTCTTCTTTGACACCACACCATCTGCCGATTTCGCCAATTTCTTTTTGGGCTTCTTCTCGGTGGATTTCACTGCTTTCTGTTGTGCCTTTGATTTACCTTCTCCAGATTTACTGGATTTACTAGCCGCCACTGATAGTTTGAAAGAACCGGATGCGCCCTTTCCTTTAGTTTGAATCAATTTACCACTAGTAACAGCCGACTTCAAATACCGCTTGATGAATGGTGCTAATTTTTGGGCATCACATTTGTATGTAGCACTGATGTATTTCTTAATTGCCAAAAGTGATGAGCCACCACGTTCCTTTAAGTTCTTAATTGATGCATCGACCATTTGTTGTGTCGGCGGATGAGTAGGAGCAACGGAAGGCTTTTTTGGCTTAACTACCTTTTTGGCAGGAACTTTTTTCTCAGAAATAGCAGAGGAGCCCGCTACCGGAGAACCAACACTCGCAACAGCAATTGTATCAGACATTTTCACTTTATTGATATTGATGTTATAATAATATACACACTTTAAGCACTAAAATTTCCATGTACATCTTAAAATTGTTATCCCTTTAAAATTTGAGACGCCAGTAGAAAAGATGTGTGACAAAAATTTCTGATCCAGTGCAAATTAACATCTCAATATGACAAACTTTAAAGTTTATTTAATTGACTAAAAATCGAATATTGAATTTATCAAAATGTTTTAAATGTAATTATATAGCCTAAATGTGTTGCTTTGATAATCTATTACACATTTTTCTTTGCAATATATATTTTTCATGTAAAATGAGATTTTGTCCAAACTTTGTGCTCTAAAAGTCAAAAATTTCCTCTTAAATTTCGATTTTCTCAAGAATTTTCAAATTAATTCCTAATATTATTTTACAAATTATAAATAATTCATATAATTAATGATCTAAACAAGTTACAACAAGATTTTTTTAAGAAATAAATAAAAATAAAATTTAATAAATTTCTAGTGGTTATCACTGGGGCCATTTTGCTGTTATTCATTAACTATGAAGTGTATACAGGCGATAGACTCAAATTTTCAACACAAAATGAAAATAATAATAAGACTATAATGATTACTAGTTAAATATACAATTTATATATATATTATTGCATAAATGTATACCAAAATAATATATTTATAGTAAATTATTAAATACATATATACATACATACATACATATGCATGTGTGTATATATGATGAAATTTGTATATCAACTAATATTTCATTAATTTGAAACCTAATTTCGTATAATCAGGGTTAGGTTAGGTATAAACGACGAAAAATTATGAAAATGATTAACGTACTCGAGTATTTACATATTTAATAACTAATATTCAATTGGATATAATGCTAATTACTGGCGCATGAAAAAATTTAACCCCATCTTATATGTGCATATACGTACTTAATATAGTGGTTTTGGTTTTTTTCCGTCATTCATTATTTTAAATTATTAAAGTATAATAAAATAGAAATATATATTAAAATAGAATATCGTTAAAAATTAATATTTATCATTTGATTGAATGTCAATTACTGTCAAATTAAGAATTTTAAAGATATAATATTACATAAGTATACGCAAAAATTTTTAAATTATATATATATATATATAATACATATATGTTAAATCAAAATTATTTTGAATCTTCGTTGAATGTATATCGTGGTCCTGAAAAGGACCGTTTTGTTTATGCTGTACACGTACATACATATGTTAGTAAAAATTGTTTAACCGCCGAATCCATACAAGGTACGTCCCTGTCTCTTCAAAGCATATACAACATCCATTGCTGTAACTGTTTTCCTTTTGGCGTGTTCAGTATAAGTAACTGCATCACGAATAACATTCTCCAAAAATACTTTTAAAACACCACGAGTTTCTTCATATATCAAGCCAGATATACGTTTTACACCTCCACGACGTGCCAAACGCCGAATAGCTGGTTTAGTGATACCCTGGATGTTATCACGTAAAACCTTACGATGACGCTTAGCACCACCTTTACCCAAGCCTTTTCCACCTTTGCCGCGACCAGTCATTTTTATTCACTTATTTTTTTGTTTGCACCAAGTATGTTCACTCACTCACTGTTCACTATTCACTGTGTTGTGCTCTAGCGAACGCACGTGTATTTATACAAAAAATCTACAGCAATCAATGATTTTTATCTCTTTCTAACACACACCCCGATTTTATGAACTTATGGAACAATTTTAGGCATTTTCTTACTTAAGCGTTTATTTTGCATGGAAATATAAGTGCAGTGAATAGTGTAGTACAGTGAGTGTTAAATAGTAAAATATAGTGCAGTGAGAAAAATGGCTCGTACAAAGCAAACAGCCCGTAAGTCGACCGGTGGTAAAGCACCTCGTAAACAATTGGCAACAAAAGCAGCACGTAAGAGTGCTCCGGCAACTGGTGGTGTTAAGAAGCCTCATCGTTATCGTCCTGGTACAGTGGCATTGCGTGAAATTCGTCGTTATCAAAAAAGTACCGAATTATTAATCCGCAAATTGCCATTCCAACGATTAGTTCGAGAAATTGCTCAAGATTTCAAAACTGATTTACGTTTCCAAAGTTCAGCTGTTATGGCTCTACAAGAAGCTAGTGAAGCATATTTGGTTGGACTGTTTGAGGATACCAATTTGTGTGCCATTCATGCAAAACGTGTAACAATTATGCCAAAAGATATCCAATTGGCCAGACGTATTCGTGGAGAACGTGCTTAATTGTATTAAATCAAATAAATACCCAAAACGGTCCTTTTCAGGACCACAATTTCTAAAACAATATGATCAAAAATTCACATCAAATAATTTTTAATATGTGTTTAATGTACATATGTAGATGCACACAACATATACATATGTACATATCTACCCTACACACTTAGCGTCTACAAACTGTACTGTACGTAGACGACTGTTTCTAGTATACATGTACATTCATATGTATCCTCTATACATATATACATATCTGCATACATATAAACGTATGGAACCCACATACATATACATATATACATATATATATTGTGTATTAATAATGCATCAAATAAATATTTATTTTTGTAAATTTTTAACAAAATAATATTATTAACCTCTTTGTATGGGAATTTTGTCGTCCTGAAAAGGACGGTTTTGTCGATTTACACTTTTTTACTTTAGCGATGTATACTGTGTATGTATATGTATTTATGCTTTCTTCTCCGTCTTCTTTGGTAAAAGTACAGCTTGAATGTTGGGCAAAACACCACCTTGAGCAATGGTCACTCCCGACAATAATTTATTTAATTCTTCGTCATTTCGGATGGCCAATTGTAAGTGACGAGGAATAATTCTTGTTTTTTTGTTATCTCGGGCAGCATTACCGGCCAATTCCAAAACTTCAGCTGCCAAATATTCCATAACAGCAGCTAAATATACTGGAGCACCGGCACCAACACGTTCGGCATAATTGCCTTTGCGCAACAAACGGTGTATACGACCGACGGGAAATTGAAGACCAGCACGGTTTGACCGCGACTTTGCCTTTCCCTTCACTTTACCACCTTTACCGCGACCGGACATTTTTGATTTAGCACAATTATTATTTCACACAAAGAATATTACACTATGAACTGCACTGCACACTAGCACTATATGCCATTCATGCTAACACAGTCGCTGTATATATACTTTTTTGTTGTACAGACAGCTGCGCACACTCGGGCCGATGGCGCTTCGTGCCTAATTGACCGAATAAACGAACTCTTTGCCAGCAAAATAGTACTTAAGCGTGTCACTTTTACACTATATTATAATCAAGTGAAGTGTGAAGTGTGAAGTGTGCAAAGTGAAGGAAAATAAATAGTGAAAAAAAAAATGCCTCCTAAAACTAGTGGAAAAGCAGCGAAGAAGGCTGGTAAGGCCCAGAAGAATATTACCAAAAATGACAAGAAGAAGAAGCGCAAGAGGAAGGAAAGTTATGCAATTTACATTTATAAAGTATTGAAGCAAGTACATCCCGATACTGGTATTTCATCAAAAGCCATGAGTATCATGAACAGTTTCGTAAATGATATTTTTGAACGTATTGCTGCCGAAGCATCGCGTTTAGCTCACTACAACAAACGTTCAACTATCACTAGTCGGGAAATCCAAACAGCTGTACGTCTACTTTTGCCCGGTGAATTGGCCAAGCATGCTGTGAGCGAAGGCACCAAAGCTGTCACTAAATACACAAGTTCCAAGTAATTTATCCAAAAGATTTTGTAACGAATGGCAAAAAGGCCCTTTTCAGGGCCACAATATATAAATCAACAAAGAGATATAGCTAATTTATTATACAATACCTATATATGTACATATTATGAATGAATGGAATGACTGTTACGTATAGCGATATAATTTAATAACATATAATATACATATACATATATGTACATATATATAGGTGATGTGATATGTGGAGAGCGCAAAATACAATTTGAACATTATGAATTAATTGGATTTCTAAAATATATATAATTTGTTAAATATAATTTTTTGATCGATATGTTAAGGTTTTTTGTAGCCCTGAAAAGGGCTTATTTACTTCTTATACGCCACTTTAGTTTTGTTTTGTATAGTTTACTTTTTAGCTGGCGCTTTCTTGGCGACTGGTTTTTTATTGGCCGCGGCTTTCTTGGTTTTCACACTAGGCGTTTTCGCTTTTAATGCCTTTGATTTGCTTGGAGTCGATTTAGCTTTAGCTGGTTTGGCTTTAACTGATCCAGTCTTTTTCGCATCTTTCGCTTTAACCTTTTCACTTTTCTTCTTCTCCGCTGTTTTCTTACTGGCAACAGCTTTCTTCACTTTTTTCTCGCCACTAACTTTCTTACCACCAACCGCTGCCTTCTTCTTTGACACCACACCATCTGCCGATTTCGCCAATTTCTTTTTGGGCTTCTTCTCGGTGGATTTCACTGCTTTCTGTTGTGCCTTTGATTTACCTTCTCCAGATTTACTGGATTTACTAGCCGCCACTGATAGTTTGAAAGAACCGGATGCGCCCTTTCCTTTAGTTTGAATCAATTTACCACTAGTAACAGCCGACTTCAAATACCGCTTGATGAATGGTGCTAATTTTTGGGCATCACATTTGTATGTAGCACTGATGTATTTCTTAATTGCCAAAAGTGATGAGCCACCACGTTCCTTTAAGTTCTTAATTGATGCATCGACCATTTGTTGTGTCGGCGGATGAGTAGGAGCAACGGAAGGCTTTTTTGGCTTAACTACCTTTTTGGCAGGAACTTTTTTCTCAGAAATAGCAGAGGAGCCCGCTACCGGAGAACCAACACTCGCAACAGCAATTGTATCAGACATTTTCACTTTATTGATATTGATGTTATAATAATATACACACTTTAAGCACTAAAATTTCCATGTACATCTTAAAATTGTTATCCCTTTAAAATTTGAGACGCCAGTAGAAAAGATGTGTGACAAAAATTTCTGATCCAGTGCAAATTAACATCTCAATATGACAAACTTTAAAGTTTATTTAATTGACTAAAAATCGAATATTGAATTTATCAAAATGTTTTAAATGTAATTATATAGCCTAAATGTGTTGCTTTGATAATCTATTACACATTTTTCTTTGCAATATATATTTTTCATGTAAAATGAGATTTTGTCCAAACTTTGTGCTCTAAAAGTCAAAAATTTCCTCTTAAATTTCGATTTTCTCAAGAATTTTCAAATTAATTCCTAATATTATTTTACAAATTATAAATAATTCATATAATTAATGATCTAAACAAGTTACAACAAGATTTTTTTAAGAAATAAATAAAAATAAAATTTAATAAATTTCTAGTGGTTATCACTGGGGCCATTTTGCTGTTATTCATTAACTATGAAGTGTATACAGGCGATAGACTCAAATTTTCAACACAAAATGAAAATAATAATAAGACTATAATGATTACTAGTTAAATATACAATTTATATATATATTATTGCATAAATGTATACCAAAATAATATATTTATAGTAAATTATTAAATACATATATACATACATACATACATATGCATGTGTGTATATATGATGAAACTTGTATATCAACTAATATTTCATTAATTTGAAACCTAATTTCGTATAATCAGGGTTAGGTTAGGTATAAACGACGAAAAATTATGAAAATGATTAACGTATTCGAGTATTTACATATTTAATAACTAATATTCAATTGGATATAATGCTAATTACTGGCGCATGAAAAAATTTAACCCCATCTTATATGTGCATATACGTACTTAATATAGTGGTTTTGGTTTTTTTCCGTCATTCATTATTTTAAATTATTAAAGTATAATAAAATAGAAATATATATTAAAATAGAATATCGTTAAAAATTAATATTTATCATTTGATTGAATGTCAATTACTGTCAAATTAAGAATTTTAAAGATATAATATTACATAAGTATACGCAAAAATTTTTAAATTATATATATATATATATAATACATATATGTTAAATCAAAATTATTTTGAATCTTCGTTGAATGTATATCGTGGTCCTGAAAAGGACCGTTTTGTTTATGCTGTACACGTACATACATATGTTAGTAAAAATTGTTTAACCGCCGAATCCATACAAGGTACGTCCCTGTCTCTTCAAAGCATATACAACATCCATTGCTGTAACTGTTTTCCTTTTGGCGTGTTCAGTATAAGTAACTGCATCACGAATAACATTCTCCAAAAATACTTTTAAAACACCACGAGTTTCTTCATATATCAAGCCAGATATACGTTTTACACCTCCACGACGTGCCAAACGCCGAATAGCTGGTTTAGTGATACCCTGGATGTTATCACGTAAAACCTTACGATGACGCTTAGCACCACCTTTACCCAAGCCTTTTCCACCTTTGCCGCGACCAGTCATTTTTATTCACTTATTTTTTTGTTTGCACCAAGTATGTTCACTCACTCACTGTTCACTATTCACTGTGTTGTGCTCTAGCGAACGCACGTGTATTTATACAAAAAATCTACAGCAATCAATGATTTTTATCTCTTTCTAACACACACCCCGATTTTATGAACTTATGGAACAATTTTAGGCATTTTCTTACTTAAGCGTTTATTTTGCATGGAAATATAAGTGCAGTGAATAGTGTAGTACAGTGAGTGTTAAATAGTAAAATATAGTGCAGTGAGAAAAATGGCTCGTACAAAGCAAACAGCCCGTAAGTCGACCGGTGGTAAAGCACCTCGTAAACAATTGGCAACAAAAGCAGCACGTAAGAGTGCTCCGGCAACTGGTGGTGTTAAGAAGCCTCATCGTTATCGTCCTGGTACAGTGGCATTGCGTGAAATTCGTCGTTATCAAAAAAGTACCGAATTATTAATCCGCAAATTGCCATTCCAACGATTAGTTCGAGAAATTGCTCAAGATTTCAAAACTGATTTACGTTTCCAAAGTTCAGCTGTTATGGCTCTACAAGAAGCTAGTGAAGCATATTTGGTTGGACTGTTTGAGGATACCAATTTGTGTGCCATTCATGCAAAACGTGTAACAATTATGCCAAAAGATATCCAATTGGCCAGACGTATTCGTGGAGAACGTGCTTAATTGTATTAAATCAAATAAATACCCAAAACGGTCCTTTTCAGGACCACAATTTCTAAAACAATATGATCAAAAATTCACATCAAATAATTTTTAATATGTGTTTAATGTACATATGTAGATGCACACAACATATACATATGTACATATCTACCCTACACACTTAGCGTCTACAAACTGTACTGTACGTAGACGACTGTTTCTAGTATACATGTACATTCATATGTATCCTCTATACATATATACATATCTGCATACATATAAACGTATGGAACCCACATACATATACATATATACATATATATATTGTGTATTAATAATGCATCAAATAAATATTTATTTTTGTAAATTTTTAACAAAATAATATTATTAACCTCTTTGTATGGGAATTTTGTCGTCCTGAAAAGGACGGTTTTGTCGATTTACACTTTTTTACTTTAGCGATGTATACTGTGTATGTCGTCCTGAAAAGGACGGTTTTGTCGATTTACACTTTTTTACTTTAGCGATGTATACTGTGTATGTATATGTATTTATGCTTTCTTCTCCGTCTTCTTTGGTAAAAGTACAGCTTGAATGTTGGGCAAAACACCACCTTGAGCAATGGTCACTCCCGACAATAATTTATTTAATTCTTCGTCATTTCGGATGGCCAATTGTAAGTGACGAGGAATAATTCTTGTTTTTTTGTTATCGCGGGCAGCATTACCGGCCAATTCCAAAACTTCAGCTGCCAAATATTCCATAACAGCAGCTAAATATACTGGAGCACCGGCACCAACACGTTCGGCATAATTGCCTTTGCGCAACAAACGGTGTATACGACCGACGGGAAATTGAAGACCAGCACGGTTTGACCGCGACTTTGCCTTTCCCTTCACTTTACCACCTTTACCGCGACCGGACATTTTTGATTTAGCACAATTATTATTTCACACAAAGAATATTACACTATGAACTGCACTGCACACTAGCACTATATGCCATTCATGCTAACACAGTCGCTGTATATATACTTTTTTGTTGTACAGACAGCTGCGCACACTCGGGCCGATGGCGCTTCGTGCCTAATTGACCGAATAAACGAACTCTTTGCCAGCAAAATAGTACTTAAGCGTGTCACTTTTACACTATATTATAATCAAGTGAAGTGTGAAGTGTGAAGTGTGCAAAGTGAAGGAAAATAAATAGTGAAAAAAAAATGCCTCCTAAAACTAGTGGAAAAGCAGCGAAGAAGGCTGGTAAGGCCCAGAAGAATATTACCAAAAATGACAAGAAGAAGAAGCGCAAGAGGAAGGAAAGTTATGCAATTTACATTTATAAAGTATTGAAGCAAGTACATCCCGATACTGGTATTTCATCAAAAGCCATGAGTATCATGAACAGTTTCGTAAATGATATTTTTGAACGTATTGCTGCCGAAGCATCGCGTTTAGCTCACTACAACAAACGTTCAACTATCACTAGTCGGGAAATCCAAACAGCTGTACGTCTACTTTTGCCCGGTGAATTGGCCAAGCATGCTGTGAGCGAAGGCACCAAAGCTGTCACTAAATACACAAGTTCCAAGTAATTTATCCAAAAGATTTTGTAACGAATGGCAAAAAGGCCCTTTTCAGGGCCACAATATATAAATCAACAAAGAGATATAGCTAATTTATTATACAATACCTATATATGTACATATTATGAATGAATGGAATGACTGTTACGTATAGCGATATAATTTAATAACATATAATATACATATATGTACATATATATAGGTGATGTGATATGTGGAGAGCGCAAAATACAATTTGAACATTATGAATTAATTGGATTTCTAAAATATATATAATTTTTCGAATGATTTTGTTAAATATAATTTTTTGATCGATATGTTAAGGTTTTTTGTAGCCCTGAAAAGGGCTTATTTACTTCTTATACGCCACTTTAGTTTTGTTTTGTATAGTTTACTTTTTAGCTGGCGCTTTCTTGGCGACTGGTTTTTTATTGGCCGCGGCTTTCTTGGTTTTCACACTAGGCGTTTTCGCTTTTAATGCCTTTGATTTGCTTGGAGTCGATTTAGCTTTAGCTGGTTTGGCTTTAACTGATCCAGTCTTTTTCGCATCTTTCGCTTTAACCTTTTCACTTTTCTTCTTCTCCGCTGTTTTCTTACTGGCAACAGCTTTCTTCACTTTTTTCTCGCCACTAACTTTCTTACCACCAACCGCTGCCTTCTTCTTTGACACCACACCATCTGCCGATTTCGCCAATTTCTTTTTGGGCTTCTTCTCGGTGGATTTCACTGCTTTCTGTTGTGCCTTTGATTTACCTTCTCCAGATTTACTGGATTTACTAGCCGCCACTGATAGTTTGAAAGAACCGGATGCGCCCTTTCCTTTAGTTTGAATCAATTTACCACTAGTAACAGCCGACTTCAAATACCGCTTGATGAATGGTGCTAATTTTTGGGCATCACATTTGTATGTAGCACTGATGTATTTCTTAATTGCCAAAAGTGATGAGCCACCACGTTCCTTTAAGTTCTTAATTGATGCATCGACCATTTGTTGTGTCGGCGGATGAGTAGGAGCAACGGAAGGCTTTTTTGGCTTAACTACCTTTTTGGCAGGAACTTTTTTCTCAGAAATAGCAGAGGAGCCCGCTACCGGAGAACCAACACTCGCAACAGCAATTGTATCAGACATTTTCACTTTATTGATATTGATGTTATAATAATATACACACTTTAAGCACTAAAATTTCCATGTACATCTTAAAATTGTTATCCCTTTAAAATTTGAGACGCCAGTAGAAAAGATGTGTGACAAAAATTTCTGATCCAGTGCAAATTAACATCTCAATATGACAAACTTTAAAGTTTATTTAATTGACTAAAAATCGAATATTGAATTTATCAAAATGTTTTAAATGTAATTATATAGCCTAAATGTGTTGCTTTGATAATCTATTACACATTTTTCTTTGCAATATATATTTTTCATGTAAAATGAGATTTTGTCCAAACTTTGTGCTCTAAAAGTCAAAAATTTCCTCTTAAATTTCGATTTTCTCAAGAATTTTCAAATTAATTCCTAATATTATTTTACAAATTATAAATAATTCATATAATTAATGATCTAAACAAGTTACAACAAGATTTTTTTAAGAAATAAATAAAAATAAAATTTAATAAATTTCTAGTGGTTATCACTGGGGCCATTTTGCTGTTATTCATTAACTATGAAGTGTATACAGGCGATAGACTCAAATTTTCAACACAAAATGAAAATAATAATAAGACTATAATGATTACTAGTTAAATATACAATTTATATATATATTATTGCATAAATGTATACCAAAATAATATATTTATAGTAAATTATTAAATACATATATACATACATACATACATATGCATGTGTGTATATATGATGAAATTTGTATATCAACTAATATTTCATTAATTTGAAACCTAATTTCGTATAATCAGGGTTAGGTTAGGTATAAACGACGAAAAATTATGAAAATGATTAACGTATTCGAGTATTTACATATTTAATAACTAATATTCAATTGGATATAATGCTAATTACTGGCGCATGAAAAAATTTAACCCCATCTTATATGTGCATATACGTACTTAATATAGTGGTTTTGGTTTTTTTCCGTCATTCATTATTTTAAATTATTAAAGTATAATAAAATAGAAATATATATTAAAATAGAATATCGTTAAAAATTAATATTTATCATTTGATTGAATGTCAATTACTGTCAAATTAAGAATTTTAAAGATATAATATTACATAAGTATACGCAAAAATTTTTAAATTATATATATATATATATAATACATATATGTTAAATCAAAATTATTTTGAATCTTCGTTGAATGTATATCGTGGTCCTGAAAAGGACCGTTTTGTTTATGCTGTACACGTACATACATATGTTAGTAAAAATTGTTTAACCGCCGAATCCATACAAGGTACGTCCCTGTCTCTTCAAAGCATATACAACATCCATTGCTGTAACTGTTTTCCTTTTGGCGTGTTCAGTATAAGTAACTGCATCACGAATAACATTCTCCAAAAATACTTTTAAAACACCACGAGTTTCTTCATATATCAAGCCAGATATACGTTTTACACCTCCACGACGTGCCAAACGCCGAATAGCTGGTTTAGTGATACCCTGGATGTTATCACGTAAAACCTTACGATGACGCTTAGCACCACCTTTACCCAAGCCTTTTCCACCTTTGCCGCGACCAGTCATTTTTATTCACTTATTTTTTTGTTTGCACCAAGTATGTTCACTCACTCACTGTTCACTATTCACTGTGTTGTGCTCTAGCGAACGCACGTGTATTTATACAAAAAATCTACAGCAATCAATGATTTTTATCTCTTTCTAACACACACCCCGATTTTATGAACTTATGGAACAATTTTAGGCATTTTCTTACTTAAGCGTTTATTTTGCATGGAAATATAAGTGCAGTGAATAGTGTAGTACAGTGAGTGTTAAATAGTAAAATATAGTGCAGTGAGAAGAATGGCTCGTACAAAGCAAACAGCCCGTAAGTCGACCGGTGGTAAAGCACCTCGTAAACAATTGGCAACAAAAGCAGCACGTAAGAGTGCTCCGGCAACTGGTGGTGTTAAGAAGCCTCATCGTTATCGTCCTGGTACAGTGGCATTGCGTGAAATTCGTCGTTATCAAAAAAGTACCGAATTATTAATCCGCAAATTGCCATTCCAACGATTAGTTCGAGAAATTGCTCAAGATTTCAAAACTGATTTACGTTTCCAAAGTTCAGCTGTTATGGCTCTACAAGAAGCTAGTGAAGCATATTTGGTTGGACTGTTTGAGGATACCAATTTGTGTGCCATTCATGCAAAACGTGTAACAATTATGCCAAAAGATATCCAATTGGCCAGACGTATTCGTGGAGAACGTGCTTAATTGTATTAAATCAAATAAATACCCAAAACGGTCCTTTTCAGGACCACAATTTCTAAAACAATATGATCAAAAATTCACATCAAATAATTTTTAATATGTGTTTAATGTACATATGTAGATGCACACAACATATACATATGTACATATCTACCCTACACACTTAGCGTCTACAAACTGTACTGTACGTAGACGACTGTTTCTAGTATACATGTACATTCATATGTATCCTCTATACATATATACATATCTGCATACATATAAACGTATGGAACCCACATACATATACATATATACATATATATATTGTGTATTAATAATGCATCAAATAAATATTTATTTTTGTAAATTTTTAACAAAATAATATTATTAACCTCTTTGTATGGGAATTTTGTCGTCCTGAAAAGGACGGTTTTGTCGATTTACACTTTTTTACTTTAGCGATGTATACTGTGTATGTATATGTATTTATGCTTTCTTCTCCGTCTTCTTTGGTAAAAGTACAGCTTGAATGTTGGGCAAAACACCACCTTGAGCAATGGTCACTCCCGACAATAATTTATTTAATTCTTCGTCATTTCGGATGGCCAATTGTAAGTGACGAGGAATAATTCTTGTTTTTTTGTTATCGCGGGCAGCATTACCGGCCAATTCCAAAACTTCAGCTGCCAAATATTCCATAACAGCAGCTAAATATACTGGAGCACCGGCACCAACACGTTCGGCATAATTGCCTTTGCGCAACAAACGGTGTATACGACCGACGGGAAATTGAAGACCAGCACGGTTTGACCGCGACTTTGCCTTTCCCTTCACTTTACCACCTTTACCGCGACCGGACATTTTTGATTTAGCACAATTATTATTTCACACAAAGAATATTACACTATGAACTGCACTGCACACTAGCACTATATGCCATTCATGCTAACACAGTCGCTGTATATATACTTTTTTGTTGTACAGACAGCTGCGCACACTCGGGCCGATGGCGCTTCGTGCCTAATTGACCGAATAAACGAACTCTTTGCCAGCAAAATAGTACTTAAGCGTGTCACTTTTACACTATATTATAATCAAGTGAAGTGTGAAGTGTGAAGTGTGCAAAGTGAAGGAAAATAAATAGTGAAAAAAAAAATGCCTCCTAAAACTAGTGGAAAAGCAGCGAAGAAGGCTGGTAAGGCCCAGAAGAATATTACCAAAAATGACAAGAAGAAGAAGCGCAAGAGGAAGGAAAGTTATGCAATTTACATTTATAAAGTATTGAAGCAAGTACATCCCGATACTGGTATTTCATCAAAAGCCATGAGTATCATGAACAGTTTCGTAAATGATATTTTTGAACGTATTGCTGCCGAAGCATCGCGTTTAGCTCACTACAACAAACGTTCAACTATCACTAGTCGGGAAATCCAAACAGCTGTACGTCTACTTTTGCCCGGTGAATTGGCCAAGCATGCTGTGAGCGAAGGCACCAAAGCTGTCACTAAATACACAAGTTCCAAGTAATTTATCCAAAAGATTTTGTAACGAATGGCAAAAAGGCCCTTTTCAGGGCCACAATATATAAATCAACAAAGAGATATAGCTAATTTATTATACAATACCTATATATGTACATATTATGAATGAATGGAATGACTGTTACGTATAGCGATATAATTTAATAACATATAATATACATATACATATATGTACATATATATAGGTGATGTGATATGTGGAGAGCGCAAAATACAATTTGAACATTATGAATTAATTGGATTTCTAAAATATATATAATTTGTTAAATATAATTTTTTGATCGATATGTTAAGGTTTTTTGTAGCCCTGAAAAGGGCTTATTTACTTCTTATACGCCACTTTAGTTTTGTTTTGTATAGTTTACTTTTTAGCTGGCGCTTTCTTGGCGACTGGTTTTTTATTGGCCGCGGCTTTCTTGGTTTTCACACTAGGCGTTTTCGCTTTTAATGCCTTTGATTTGCTTGGAGTCGATTTAGCTTTAGCTGGTTTGGCTTTAACTGATCCAGTCTTTTTCGCATCTTTCGCTTTAACCTTTTCACTTTTCTTCTTCTCCGCTGTTTTCTTACTGGCAACAGCTTTCTTCACTTTTTTCTCGCCACTAACTTTCTTACCACCAACCGCTGCCTTCTTCTTTGACACCACACCATCTGCCAATTTCGCCAATTTCTTTTTGGGCTTCTTCTCGGTGGATTTCACTGCTTTCTGTTGTGCCTTTGATTTACCTTCTCCAGATTTACTGGATTTACTAGCCGCCACTGATAGTTTGAAAGAACCGGATGCGCCCTTTCCTTTAGTTTGAATCAATTTACCACTAGTAACAGCCGACTTCAAATACCGCTTGATGAATGGTGCTAATTTTTGGGCATCACATTTGTATGTAGCACTGATGTATTTCTTAATTGCCAAAAGTGATGAGCCACCACGTTCCTTTAAGTTCTTAATTGATGCATCGACCATTTGTTGTGTCGGCGGATGAGTAGGAGCAACGGAAGGCTTTTTTGGCTTAACTACCTTTTTGGCAGGAACTTTTTTCTCAGAAATAGCAGAGGAGCCCGCTACCGGAGAACCAACACTCGCAACAGCAATTGTATCAGACATTTTCACTTTATTGATATTGATGTTATAATAATATACACACTTTAAGCACTAAAATTTCCATGTACATCTTAAAATTGTTATCCCTTTAAAATTTGAGACGCCAGTAGAAAAGATGTGTGACAAAAATTTCTGATCCAGTGCAAATTAACATCTCAATATGACAAACTTTAAAGTTTATTTAATTGACTAAAAATCGAATATTGAATTTATCAAAATGTTTTAAATGTAATTATATAGCCTAAATGTGTTGCTTTGATAATCTATTACACATTTTTCTTTGCAATATATATTTTTCATGTAAAATGAGATTTTGTCCAAACTTTGTGCTCTAAAAGTCAAAAATTTCCTCTTAAATTTCGATTTTCTCAAGAATTTTCAAATTAATTCCTAATATTATTTTACAAATTATAAATAATTCATATAATTAATGATCTAAACAAGTTACAACAAGATTTTTTTAAGAAATAAATAAAAATAAAATTTAATAAATTTCTAGTGGTTATCACTGGGGCCATTTTGCTGTTATTCATTAACTATGAAGTGTATACAGGCGATAGACTCAAATTTTCAACACAAAATGAAAATAATAATAAGACTATAATGATTACTAGTTAAATATACAATTTATATATATATTATTGCATAAATGTATACCAAAATAATATATTTATAGTAAATTATTAAATACATATATACATACATACATACATATGCATGTGTGTATATATGATGAAATTTGTATATCAACTAATATTTCATTAATTTGAAACCTAATTTCGTATAATCAGGGTTAGGTTAGGTATAAACGACGAAAAATTATGAAAATGATTAACGTACTCGAGTATTTACATATTTAATAACTAATATTCAATTGGATATAATGCTAATTACTGGCGCATGAAAAAATTTAACCCCATCTTATATGTGCATATACGTACTTAATATAGTGGTTTTGGTTTTTTTCCGTCATTCATTATTTTAAATTATTAAAGTATAATAAAATAGAAATATATATTAAAATAGAATATCGTTAAAAATTAATATTTATCATTTGATTGAATGTCAATTACTGTCAAATTAAGAATTTTAAAGATATAATATTACATAAGTATACGCAAAAATTTTTAAATTATATATATATATATATAATACATATATGTTAAATCAAAATTATTTTGAATCTTCGTTGAATGTATATCGTGGTCCTGAAAAGGACCGTTTTGTTTATGCTGTACACGTACATACATATGTTAGTAAAAATTGTTTAACCGCCGAATCCATACAAGGTACGTCCCTGTCTCTTCAAAGCATATACAACATCCATTGCTGTAACTGTTTTCCTTTTGGCGTGTTCAGTATAAGTAACTGCATCACGAATAACATTCTCCAAAAATACTTTTAAAACACCACGAGTTTCTTCATATATCAAGCCAGATATACGTTTTACACCTCCACGACGTGCCAAACGCCGAATAGCTGGTTTAGTGATACCCTGGATGTTATCACGTAAAACCTTACGATGACGCTTAGCACCACCTTTACCCAAGCCTTTTCCACCTTTGCCGCGACCAGTCATTTTTATTCACTTATTTTTTTGTTTGCACCAAGTATGTTCACTCACTCACTGTTCACTATTCACTGTGTTGTGCTCTAGCGAACGCACGTGTATTTATACAAAAAATCTACAGCAATCAATGATTTTTATCTCTTTCTAACACACACCCCGATTTTATGAACTTATGGAACAATTTTAGGCATTTTCTTACTTAAGCGTTTATTTTGCATGGAAATATAAGTGCAGTGAATAGTGTAGTACAGTGAGTGTTAAATAGTAAAATATAGTGCAGTGAGAAAAATGGCTCGTACAAAGCAAACAGCCCGTAAGTCGACCGGTGGTAAAGCACCTCGTAAACAATTGGCAACAAAAGCAGCACGTAAGAGTGCTCCGGCAACTGGTGGTGTTAAGAAGCCTCATCGTTATCGTCCTGGTACAGTGGCATTGCGTGAAATTCGTCGTTATCAAAAAAGTACCGAATTATTAATCCGCAAATTGCCATTCCAACGATTAGTTCGAGAAATTGCTCAAGATTTCAAAACTGATTTACGTTTCCAAAGTTCAGCTGTTATGGCTCTACAAGAAGCTAGTGAAGCATATTTGGTTGGACTGTTTGAGGATACCAATTTGTGTGCCATTCATGCAAAACGTGTAACAATTATGCCAAAAGATATCCAATTGGCCAGACGTATTCGTGGAGAACGTGCTTAATTGTATTAAATCAAATAAATACCCAAAACGGTCCTTTTCAGGACCACAATTTCTAAAACAATATGATCAAAAATTCACATCAAATAATTTTTAATATGTGTTTAATGTACATATGTAGATGCACACAACATATACATATGTACATATCTACCCTACACACTTAGCGTCTACAAACTGTACTGTACGTAGACGACTGTTTCTAGTATACATGTACATTCATATGTATCCTCTATACATATATACATATCTGCATACATATAAACGTATGGAACCCACATACATATACATATATACATATATATATTGTGTATTAATAATGCATCAAATAAATATTTATTTTTGTAAATTTTTAACAAAATAATATTATTAACCTCTTTGTATGGGAATTTTGTCGTCCTGAAAAGGACGGTTTTGTCGATTTACACTTTTTTACTTTAGCGATGTATACTGTGTATGTATATGTATTTATGCTTTCTTCTCCGTCTTCTTTGGTAAAAGTACAGCTTGAATGTTGGGCAAAACACCACCTTGAGCAATGGTCACTCCCGACAATAATTTATTTAATTCTTCGTCATTTCGGATGGCCAATTGTAAGTGACGAGGAATAATTCTTGTTTTTTTGTTATCTCGGGCAGCATTACCGGCCAATTCCAAAACTTCAGCTGCCAAATATTCCATAACAGCAGCTAAATATACTGGAGCACCGGCACCAACACGTTCGGCATAATTGCCTTTGCGCAACAAACGGTGTATACGACCGACGGGAAATTGAAGACCAGCACGGTTTGACCGCGACTTTGCCTTTCCCTTCACTTTACCACCTTTACCGCGACCGGACATTTTTGATTTAGCACAATTATTATTTCACACAAAGAATATTACACTATGAACTGCACTGCACACTAGCACTATATGCCATTCATGCTAACACAGTCGCTGTATATATACTTTTTTGTTGTACAGACAGCTGCGCACACTCGGGCCGATGGCGCTTCGTGCCTAATTGACCGAATAAACGAACTCTTTGCCAGCAAAATAGTACTTAAGCGTGTCACTTTTACACTATATTATAATCAAGTGAAGTGTGAAGTGTGAAGTGTGCAAAGTGAAGGAAAATAAATAGTGAAAAAAAAATGCCTCCTAAAACTAGTGGAAAAGCAGCGAAGAAGGCTGGTAAGGCCCAGAAGAATATTACCAAAAATGACAAGAAGAAGAAGCGCAATAGGAAGGAAAGTTATGCAATTTACATTTATAAAGTATTGAAGCAAGTACATCCCGATACTGGTATTTCATCAAAAGCCATGAGTATCATGAACAGTTTCGTAAATGATATTTTTGAACGTATTGCTGCCGAAGCATCGCGTTTAGCTCACTACAACAAACGTTCAACTATCACTAGTCGGGAAATCCAAACAGCTGTACGTCTACTTTTGCCCGGTGAATTGGCCAAGCATGCTGTGAGCGAAGGCACCAAAGCTGTCACTAAATACACAAGTTCCAAGTAATTTATCCAAAAGATTTTGTAACGAATGGCAAAAAGGCCCTTTTCAGGGCCACAATATATAAATCAACAAAGAGATATAGCTAATTTATTATACAATACCTATATATGTACATATTATGAATGAATGGAATGACTGTTACGTATAGCGATATAATTTAATAACATATAATATACATATACATATATGTACATATATATAGGTGATGTGATATGTGGAGAGCGCAAAATACAATTTGAACATTATGAATTAATTGGATTTCTAAAATATATATAATTTGTTAAATATAATTTTTTGATCGATATGTTAAGGTTTTTTGTAGCCCTGAAAAGGGCTTATTTACTTCTTATACGCCACTTTAGTTTTGTTTTGTATAGTTTACTTTTTAGCTGGCGCTTTCTTGGCGACTGGTTTTTTATTGGCCGCGGCTTTCTTGGTTTTCACACTAGGCGTTTTCGCTTTTAATGCCTTTGATTTGCTTGGAGTCGATTTAGCTTTAGCTGGTTTGGCTTTAACTGATCCAGTCTTTTTCGCATCTTTCGCTTTAACCTTTTCACTTTTCTTCTTCTCCGCTGTTTTCTTACTGGCAACAGCTTTCTTCACTTTTTTCTCGCCACTAACTTTCTTACCACCAACCGCTGCCTTCTTCTTTGACACCACACCATCTGCCAATTTCGCCAATTTCTTTTTGGGCTTCTTCTCGGTGGATTTCACTGCTTTCTGTTGTGCCTTTGATTTACCTTCTCCAGATTTACTGGATTTACTAGCCGCCACTGATAGTTTGAAAGAACCGGATGCGCCCTTTCCTTTAGTTTGAATCAATTTACCACTAGTAACAGCCGACTTCAAATACCGCTTGATGAATGGTGCTAATTTTTGGGCATCACATTTGTATGTAGCACTGATGTATTTCTTAATTGCCAAAAGTGATGAGCCACCACGTTCCTTTAAGTTCTTAATTGATGCATCGACCATTTGTTGTGTCGGCGGATGAGTAGGAGCAACGGAAGGCTTTTTTGGCTTAACTACCTTTTTGGCAGGAACTTTTTTCTCAGAAATAGCAGAGGAGCCCGCTACCGGAGAACCAACACTCGCAACAGCAATTGTATCAGACATTTTCACTTTATTGATATTGATGTTATAATAATATACACACTTTAAGCACTAAAATTTCCATGTACATCTTAAAATTGTTATCCCTTTAAAATTTGAGACGCCAGTAGAAAAGATGTGTGACAAAAATTTCTGATCCAGTGCAAATTAACATCTCAATATGACAAACTTTAAAGTTTATTTAATTGACTAAAAATCGAATATTGAATTTATCAAAATGTTTTAAATGTAATTATATAGCCTAAATGTGTTGCTTTGATAATCTATTACACATTTTTCTTTGCAATATATATTTTTCATGTAAAATGAGATTTTGTCCAAACTTTGTGCTCTAAAAGTCAAAAATTTCCTCTTAAATTTCGATTTTCTCAAGAATTTTCAAATTAATTCCTAATATTATTTTACAAATTATAAATAATTCATATAATTAATGATCTAAACAAGTTACAACAAGATTTTTTTAAGAAATAAATAAAAATAAAATTTAATAAATTTCTAGTGGTTATCACTGGGGCCATTTTGCTGTTATTCATTAACTATGAAGTGTATACAGGCGATAGACTCAAATTTTCAACACAAAATGAAAATAATAATAAGACTATAATGATTACTAGTTAAATATACAATTTATATATATATTATTGCATAAATGTATACCAAAATAATATATTTATAGTAAATTATTAAATACATATATACATACATACATACATATGCATGTGTGTATATATGATGAAATTTGTATATCAACTAATATTTCATTAATTTGAAACCTAATTTCGTATAATCAGGGTTAGGTTAGGTATAAACGACGAAAAATTATGAAAATGATTAACGTATTCGAGTATTTACATATTTAATAACTAATATTCAATTGGATATAATGCTAATTACTGGCGCATGAAAAAATTTAACCCCATCTTATATGTGCATATACGTACTTAATATAGTGGTTTTGGTTTTTTTCCGTCATTCATTATTTTAAATTATTAAAGTATAATAAAATAGAAATATATATTAAAATAGAATATCGTTAAAAATTAATATTTATCATTTGATTGAATGTCAATTACTGTCAAATTAAGAATTTTAAAGATATAATATTACATAAGTATACGCAAAAATTTTTAAATTATATATATATATATATAATACATATATGTTAAATCAAAATTATTTTGAATCTTCGTTGAATGTATATCGTGGTCCTGAAAAGGACCGTTTTGTTTATGCTGTACACGTACATACATATGTTAGTAAAAATTGTTTAACCGCCGAATCCATACAAGGTACGTCCCTGTCTCTTCAAAGCATATACAACATCCATTGCTGTAACTGTTTTCCTTTTGGCGTGTTCAGTATAAGTAACTGCATCACGAATAACATTCTCCAAAAATACTTTTAAAACACCACGAGTTTCTTCATATATCAAGCCAGATATACGTTTTACACCTCCACGACGTGCCAAACGCCGAATAGCTGGTTTAGTGATACCCTGGATGTTATCACGTAAAACCTTACGATGACGCTTAGCACCACCTTTACCCAAGCCTTTTCCACCTTTGCCGCGACCAGTCATTTTTATTCACTTATTTTTTTGTTTGCACCAAGTATGTTCACTCACTCACTGTTCACTATTCACTGTGTTGTGCTCTAGCGAACGCACGTGTATTTATACAAAAAATCTACAGCAATCAATGATTTTTATCTCTTTCTAACACACACCCCGATTTTATGAACTTATGGAACAATTTTAGGCATTTTCTTACTTAAGCGTTTATTTTGCATGGAAATATAAGTGCAGTGAATAGTGTAGTACAGTGAGTGTTAAATAGTAAAATATAGTGCAGTGAGAAAAATGGCTCGTACAAAGCAAACAGCCCGTAAGTCGACCGGTGGTAAAGCACCTCGTAAACAATTGGCAACAAAAGCAGCACGTAAGAGTGCTCCGGCAACTGGTGGTGTTAAGAAGCCTCATCGTTATCGTCCTGGTACAGTGGCATTGCGTGAAATTCGTCGTTATCAAAAAAGTACCGAATTATTAATCCGCAAATTGCCATTCCAACGATTAGTTCGAGAAATTGCTCAAGATTTCAAAACTGATTTACGTTTCCAAAGTTCAGCTGTTATGGCTCTACAAGAAGCTAGTGAAGCATATTTGGTTGGACTGTTTGAGGATACCAATTTGTGTGCCATTCATGCAAAACGTGTAACAATTATGCCAAAAGATATCCAATTGGCCAGACGTATTCGTGGAGAACGTGCTTAATTGTATTAAATCAAATAAATACCCAAAACGGTCCTTTTCAGGACCACAATTTCTAAAACAATATGATCAAAAATTCACATCAAATAATTTTTAATATGTGTTTAATGTACATATGTAGATGCACACAACATATACATATGTACATATCTACCCTACACACTTAGCGTCTACAAACTGTACTGTACGTAGACGACTGTTTCTAGTATACATGTACATTCATATGTATCCTCTATACATATATACATATCTGCATACATATAAACGTATGGAACCCACATACATATACATATATACATATATATATTGTGTATTAATAATGCATCAAATAAATATTTATTTTTGTAAATTTTTAACAAAATAATATTATTAACCTCTTTGTATGGGAATTTTGTCGTCCTGAAAAGGACGGTTTTGTCGATTTACACTTTTTTACTTTAGCGATGTATACTGTGTATGTATATGTATTTATGCTTTCTTCTCCGTCTTCTTTGGTAAAAGTACAGCTTGAATGTTGGGCAAAACACCACCTTGAGCAATGGTCACTCCCGACAATAATTTATTTAATTCTTCGTCATTTCGGATGGCCAATTGTAAGTGACGAGGAATAATTCTTGTTTTTTTGTTATCGCGGGCAGCATTACCGGCCAATTCCAAAACTTCAGCTGCCAAATATTCCATAACAGCAGCTAAATATACTGGAGCACCGGCACCAACACGTTCGGCATAATTGCCTTTGCGCAACAAACGGTGTATACGACCGACGGGAAATTGAAGACCAGCACGGTTTGACCGCGACTTTGCCTTTCCCTTCACTTTACCACCTTTACCGCGACCGGACATTTTTGATTTAGCACAATTATTATTTCACACAAAGAATATTACACTATGAACTGCACTGCACACTAGCACTATATGCCATTCATGCTAACACAGTCGCTGTATATATACTTTTTTGTTGTACAGACAGCTGCGCACACTCGGGCCGATGGCGCTTCGTGCCTAATTGACCGAATAAACGAACTCTTTGCCAGCAAAATAGTACTTAAGCGTGTCACTTTTACACTATATTATAATCAAGTGAAGTGTGAAGTGTGAAGTGTGCAAAGTGAAGGAAAATAAATAGTGAAAAAAAAAATGCCTCCTAAAACTAGTGGAAAAGCAGCGAAGAAGGCTGGTAAGGCCCAGAAGAATATTACCAAAAATGACAAGAAGAAGAAGCGCAAGAGGAAGGAAAGTTATGCAATTTACATTTATAAAGTATTGAAGCAAGTACATCCCGATACTGGTATTTCATCAAAAGCCATGAGTATCATGAACAGTTTCGTAAATGATATTTTTGAACGTATTGCTGCCGAAGCATCGCGTTTAGCTCACTACAACAAACGTTCAACTATCACTAGTCGGGAAATCCAAACAGCTGTACGTCTACTTTTGCCCGGTGAATTGGCCAAGCATGCTGTGAGCGAAGGCACCAAAGCTGTCACTAAATACACAAGTTCCAAGTAATTTATCCAAAAGATTTTGTAACGAATGGCAAAAAGGCCCTTTTCAGGGCCACAATATATAAATCAACAAAGAGATATAGCTAATTTATTATACAATACCTATATATGTACATATTATGAATGAATGGAATGACTGTTACGTATAGCGATATAATTTAATAACATATAATATACATATACATATATGTACATATATATAGGTGATGTGATATGTGGAGAGCGCAAAATACAATTTGAACATTATGAATTAATTGGATTTCTAAAATATATATAATTTGTTAAATATAATTTTTTGATCGATATGTTAAGGTTTTTTGTAGCCCTGAAAAGGGCTTATTTACTTCTTATACGCCACTTTAGTTTTGTTTTGTATAGTTTACTTTTTAGCTGGCGCTTTCTTGGCGACTGGTTTTTTATTGGCCGCGGCTTTCTTGGTTTTCACACTAGGCGTTTTCGCTTTTAATGCCTTTGATTTGCTTGGAGTCGATTTAGCTTTAGCTGGTTTGGCTTTAACTGATCCAGTCTTTTTCGCATCTTTCGCTTTAACCTTTTCACTTTTCTTCTTCTCCGCTGTTTTCTTACTGGCAACAGCTTTCTTCACTTTTTTCTCGCCACTAACTTTCTTACCACCAACCGCTGCCTTCTTCTTTGACACCACACCATCTGCCGATTTCGCCAATTTCTTTTTGGGCTTCTTCTCGGTGGATTTCACTGCTTTCTGTTGTGCCTTTGATTTACCTTCTCCAGATTTACTGGATTTACTAGCCGCCACTGATAGTTTGAAAGAACCGGATGCGCCCTTTCCTTTAGTTTGAATCAATTTACCACTAGTAACAGCCGACTTCAAATACCGCTTGATGAATGGTGCTAATTTTTGGGCATCACATTTGTATGTAGCACTGATGTATTTCTTAATTGCCAAAAGTGATGAGCCACCACGTTCCTTTAAGTTCTTAATTGATGCATCGACCATTTGTTGTGTCGGCGGATGAGTAGGAGCAACGGAAGGCTTTTTTGGCTTAACTACCTTTTTGGCAGGAACTTTTTTCTCAGAAATAGCAGAGGAGCCCGCTACCGGAGAACCAACACTCGCAACAGCAATTGTATCAGACATTTTCACTTTATTGATATTGATGTTATAATAATATACACACTTTAAGCACTAAAATTTCCATGTACATCTTAAAATTGTTATCCCTTTAAAATTTGAGACGCCAGTAGAAAAGATGTGTGACAAAAATTTCTGATCCAGTGCAAATTAACATCTCAATATGACAAACTTTAAAGTTTATTTAATTGACTAAAAATCGAATATTGAATTTATCAAAATGTTTTAAATGTAATTATATAGCCTAAATGTGTTGCTTTGATAATCTATTACACATTTTTCTTTGCAATATATATTTTTCATGTAAAATGAGATTTTGTCCAAACTTTGTGCTCTAAAAGTCAAAAATTTCCTCTTAAATTTCGATTTTCTCAAGAATTTTCAAATTAATTCCTAATATTATTTTACAAATTATAAATAATTCATATAATTAATGATCTAAACAAGTTACAACAAGATTTTTTTAAGAAATAAATAAAAATAAAATTTAATAAATTTCTAGTGGTTATCACTGGGGCCATTTTGCTGTTATTCATTAACTATGAAGTGTATACAGGCGATAGACTCAAATTTTCAACACAAAATGAAAATAATAATAAGACTATAATGATTACTAGTTAAATATACAATTTATATATATATTATTGCATAAATGTATACCAAAATAATATATTTATAGTAAATTATTAAATACATATATACATACATACATACATATGCATGTGTGTATATATGATGAAATTTGTATATCAACTAATATTTCATTAATTTGAAACCTAATTTCGTATAATCAGGGTTAGGTTAGGTATAAACGACGAAAAATTATGAAAATGATTAACGTATTCGAGTATTTACATATTTAATAACTAATATTCAATTGGATATAATGCTAATTACTGGCGCATGAAAAAATTTAACCCCATCTTCTATGTGCATATACGTACTTAATATAGTGGTTTTGGTTTTTTTCCGTCATTCATTATTTTAAATTATTAAAGTATAATAAAATAGAAATATATATTAAAATAGAATATCGTTAAAAATTAATATTTATCATTTGATTGAATGTCAATTACTGTCAAATTAAGAATTTTAAAGATATAATATTACATAAGTATACGCAAAAATTTTTAAATTATATATATATATATATAATACATATATGTTAAATCAAAATTATTTTGAATCTTCGTTGAATGTATATCGTGGTCCTGAAAAGGACCGTTTTGTTTATGCTGTACACGTACATACATATGTTAGTAAAAATTGTTTAACCGCCGAATCCATACAAGGTACGTCCCTGTCTCTTCAAAGCATATACAACATCCATTGCTGTAACTGTTTTCCTTTTGGCGTGTTCAGTATAAGTAACTGCATCACGAATAACATTCTCCAAAAATACTTTTAAAACACCACGAGTTTCTTCATATATCAAGCCAGATATACGTTTTACACCTCCACGACGTGCCAAACGCCGAATAGCTGGTTTAGTGATACCCTGGATGTTATCACGTAAAACCTTACGATGACGCTTAGCACCACCTTTACCCAAGCCTTTTCCACCTTTGCCGCGACCAGTCATTTTTATTCACTTATTTTTTTGTTTGCACCAAGTATGTTCACTCACTCACTGTTCACTATTCACTGTGTTGTGCTCTAGCGAACGCACGTGTATTTATACAAAAAATCTACAGCAATCAATGATTTTTATCTCTTTCTAACACACACCCCGATTTTATGAACTTATGGAACAATTTTAGGCATTTTCTTACTTAAGCGTTTATTTTGCATGGAAATATAAGTGCAGTGAATAGTGTAGTACAGTGAGTGTTAAATAGTAAAATATAGTGCAGTGAGAAAAATGGCTCGTACAAAGCAAACAGCCCGTAAGTCGACCGGTGGTAAAGCACCTCGTAAACAATTGGCAACAAAAGCAGCACGTAAGAGTGCTCCGGCAACTGGTGGTGTTAAGAAGCCTCATCGTTATCGTCCTGGTACAGTGGCATTGCGTGAAATTCGTCGTTATCAAAAAAGTACCGAATTATTAATCCGCAAATTGCCATTCCAACGATTAGTTCGAGAAATTGCTCAAGATTTCAAAACTGATTTACGTTTCCAAAGTTCAGCTGTTATGGCTCTACAAGAAGCTAGTGAAGCATATTTGGTTGGACTGTTTGAGGATACCAATTTGTGTGCCATTCATGCAAAACGTGTAACAATTATGCCAAAAGATATCCAATTGGCCAGACGTATTCGTGGAGAACGTGCTTAATTGTATTAAATCAAATAAATACCCAAAACGGTCCTTTTCAGGACCACAATTTCTAAAACAATATGATCAAAAATTCACATCAAATAATTTTTAATATGTGTTTAATGTACATATGTAGATGCACACAACATATACATATGTACATATCTACCCTACACACTTAGTGTCTACAAACTGTACTGTACGTAGACGACTGTTTCTAGTATACATGTACATTCATATGTATCCTCTATACATATATACATATCTGCATACATATAAACGTATGGAACCCACATACATATACATATATACATATATATATTGTGTATTAATAATGCATCAAATAAATATTTATTTTTGTAAATTTTTAACAAAATAATATTATTAACCTCTTTGTATGGGAATTTTGTCGTCCTGAAAAGGACGGTTTTGTCGATTTACACTTTTTTACTTTAGCGATGTATACTGTGTATGTCGTCCTGAAAAGGACGGTTTTGTCGATTTACACTTTTTTACTTTAGCGATGTATACTGTGTATGTATATGTATTTATGCTTTCTTCTCCGTCTTCTTTGGTAAAAGTACAGCTTGAATGTTGGGCAAAACACCACCTTGAGCAATGGTCACTCCCGACAATAATTTATTTAATTCTTCGTCATTTCGGATGGCCAATTGTAAGTGACGAGGAATAATTCTTGTTTTTTTGTTATCGCGGGCAGCATTACCGGCCAATTCCAAAACTTCAGCTGCCAAATATTCCATAACAGCAGCTAAATATACTGGAGCACCGGCACCAACACGTTCGGCATAATTGCCTTTGCGCAACAAACGGTGTATACGACCGACGGGAAATTGAAGACCAGCACGGTTTGACCGCGACTTTGCCTTTCCCTTCACTTTACCACCTTTACCGCGACCGGACATTTTTGATTTAGCACAATTATTATTTCACACAAAGAATATTACACTATGAACTGCACTGCACACTAGCACTATATGCCATTCATGCTAACACAGTCGCTGTATATATACTTTTTTGTTGTACAGACAGCTG
Organism: Zeugodacus cucurbitae; assembly: GCF_028554725.1. Lineage (NCBI taxonomy): Eukaryota > Metazoa > Arthropoda > Insecta > Diptera > Tephritidae > Zeugodacus > Zeugodacus cucurbitae. The sequence continues at coordinate 381,044 of NW_026530833.1, forward strand.
CGCACACTCGGGCCGATGGCGCTTCGTGCCTAATTGACCGAATAAACGAACTCTTTGCCAGCAAAATAGTACTTAAGCGTGTCACTTTTACACTATATTATAATCAAGTGAAGTGTGAAGTGTGAAGTGTGCAAAGTGAAGGAAAATAAATAGTGAAAAAAAAAATGCCTCCTAAAACTAGTGGAAAAGCAGCGAAGAAGGCTGGTAAGGCCCAGAAGAATATTACCAAAAATGACAAGAAGAAGAAGCGCAAGAGGAAGGAAAGTTATGCAATTTACATTTATAAAGTATTGAAGCAAGTACATCCCGATACTGGTATTTCATCAAAAGCCATGAGTATCATGAACAGTTTCGTAAATGATATTTTTGAACGTATTGCTGCCGAAGCATCGCGTTTAGCTCACTACAACAAACGTTCAACTATCACTAGTCGGGAAATCCAAACAGCTGTACGTCTACTTTTGCCCGGTGAATTGGCCAAGCATGCTGTGAGCGAAGGCACCAAAGCTGTCACTAAATACACAAGTTCCAAGTAATTTATCCAAAAGATTTTGTAACGAATGGCAAAAAGGCCCTTTTCAGGGCCACAATATATAAATCAACAAAGAGATATAGCTAATTTATTATACAATACCTATATATGTACATATTATGAATGAATGGAATGACTGTTACGTATAGCGATATAATTTAATAACATATAATATACATATATGTACATATATATAGGTGATGTGATATGTGGAGAGCGCAAAATACAATTTGAACATTATGAATTAATTGGATTTCTAAAATATATATAATTTTTCGAATGATTTTGTTAAATATAATTTTTTGATCGATATGTTAAGGTTTTTTGTAGCCCTGAAAAGGGCTTATTTACTTCTTATACGCCACTTTAGTTTTGTTTTGTATAGTTTACTTTTTAGCTGGCGCTTTCTTGGCGACTGGTTTTTTATTGGCCGCGGCTTTCTTGGTTTTCACACTAGGCGTTTTCGCTTTTAATGCCTTTGATTTGCTTGGAGTCGATTTAGCTTTAGCTGGTTTGGCTTTAACTGATCCAGTCTTTTTCGCATCTTTCGCTTTAACCTTTTCACTTTTCTTCTTCTCCGCTGTTTTCTTACTGGCAACAGCTTTCTTCACTTTTTTCTCGCCACTAACTTTCTTACCACCAACCGCTGCCTTCTTCTTTGACACCACACCATCTGCCGATTTCGCCAATTTCTTTTTGGGCTTCTTCTCGGTGGATTTCACTGCTTTCTGTTGTGCCTTTGATTTACCTTCTCCAGATTTACTGGATTTACTAGCCGCCACTGATAGTTTGAAAGAACCGGATGCGCCCTTTCCTTTAGTTTGAATCAATTTACCACTAGTAACAGCCGACTTCAAATACCGCTTGATGAATGGTGCTAATTTTTGGGCATCACATTTGTATGTAGCACTGATGTATTTCTTAATTGCCAAAAGTGATGAGCCACCACGTTCCTTTAAGTTCTTAATTGATGCATCGACCATTTGTTGTGTCGGCGGATGAGTAGGAGCAACGGAAGGCTTTTTTGGCTTAACTACCTTTTTGGCAGGAACTTTTTTCTCAGAAATAGCAGAGGAGCCCGCTACCGGAGAACCAACACTCGCAACAGCAATTGTATCAGACATTTTCACTTTATTGATATTGATGTTATAATAATATACACACTTTAAGCACTAAAATTTCCATGTACATCTTAAAATTGTTATCCCTTTAAAATTTGAGACGCCAGTAGAAAAGATGTGTGACAAAAATTTCTGATCCAGTGCAAATTAACATCTCAATATGACAAACTTTAAAGTTTATTTAATTGACTAAAAATCGAATATTGAATTTATCAAAATGTTTTAAATGTAATTATATAGCCTAAATGTGTTGCTTTGATAATCTATTACACATTTTTCTTTGCAATATATATTTTTCATGTAAAATGAGATTTTGTCCAAACTTTGTGCTCTAAAAGTCAAAAATTTCCTCTTAAATTTCGATTTTCTCAAGAATTTTCAAATTAATTCCTAATATTATTTTACAAATTATAAATAATTCATATAATTAATGATCTAAACAAGTTACAACAAGATTTTTTTAAGAAATAAATAAAAATAAAATTTAATAAATTTCTAGTGGTTATCACTGGGGCCATTTTGCTGTTATTCATTAACTATGAAGTGTATACAGGCGATAGACTCAAATTTTCAACACAAAATGAAAATAATAATAAGACTATAATGATTACTAGTTAAATATACAATTTATATATATATTATTGCATAAATGTATACCAAAATAATATATTTATAGTAAATTATTAAATACATATATACATACATACATACATATGCATGTGTGTATATATGATGAAATTTGTATATCAACTAATATTTCATTAATTTGAAACCTAATTTCGTATAATCAGGGTTAGGTTAGGTATAAACGACGAAAAATTATGAAAATGATTAACGTATTCGAGTATTTACATATTTAATAACTAATATTCAATTGGATATAATGCTAATTACTGGCGCATGAAAAAATTTAACCCCATCTTATATGTGCATATACGTACTTAATATAGTGGTTTTGGTTTTTTTCCGTCATTCATTATTTTAAATTATTAAAGTATAATAAAATAGAAATATATATTAAAATAGAATATCGTTAAAAATTAATATTTATCATTTGATTGAATGTCAATTACTGTCAAATTAAGAATTTTAAAGATATAATATTACATAAGTATACGCAAAAATTTTTAAATTATATATATATATATATAATACATATATGTTAAATCAAAATTATTTTGAATCTTCGTTGAATGTATATCGTGGTCCTGAAAAGGACCGTTTTGTTTATGCTGTACACGTACATACATATGTTAGTAAAAATTGTTTAACCGCCGAATCCATACAAGGTACGTCCCTGTCTCTTCAAAGCATATACAACATCCATTGCTGTAACTGTTTTCCTTTTGGCGTGTTCAGTATAAGTAACTGCATCACGAATAACATTCTCCAAAAATACTTTTAAAACACCACGAGTTTCTTCATATATCAAGCCAGATATACGTTTTACACCTCCACGACGTGCCAAACGCCGAATAGCTGGTTTAGTGATACCCTGGATGTTATCACGTAAAACCTTACGATGACGCTTAGCACCACCTTTACCCAAGCCTTTTCCACCTTTGCCGCGACCAGTCATTTTTATTCACTTATTTTTTTGTTTGCACCAAGTATGTTCACTCACTCACTGTTCACTATTCACTGTGTTGTGCTCTAGCGAACGCACGTGTATTTATACAAAAAATCTACAGCAATCAATGATTTTTATCTCTTTCTAACACACACCCCGATTTTATGAACTTATGGAACAATTTTAGGCATTTTCTTACTTAAGCGTTTATTTTGCATGGAAATATAAGTGCAGTGAATAGTGTAGTACAGTGAGTGTTAAATAGTAAAATATAGTGCAGTGAGAAAAATGGCTCGTACAAAGCAAACAGCCCGTAAGTCGACCGGTGGTAAAGCACCTCGTAAACAATTGGCAACAAAAGCAGCACGTAAGAGTGCTCCGGCAACTGGTGGTGTTAAGAAGCCTCATCGTTATCGTCCTGGTACAGTGGCATTGCGTGAAATTCGTCGTTATCAAAAAAGTACCGAATTATTAATCCGCAAATTGCCATTCCAACGATTAGTTCGAGAAATTGCTCAAGATTTCAAAACTGATTTACGTTTCCAAAGTTCAGCTGTTATGGCTCTACAAGAAGCTAGTGAAGCATATTTGGTTGGACTGTTTGAGGATACCAATTTGTGTGCCATTCATGCAAAACGTGTAACAATTATGCCAAAAGATATCCAATTGGCCAGACGTATTCGTGGAGAACGTGCTTAATTGTATTAAATCAAATAAATACCCAAAACGGTCCTTTTCAGGACCACAATTTCTAAAACAATATGATCAAAAATTCACATCAAATAATTTTTAATATGTGTTTAATGTACATATGTAGATGCACACAACATATACATATGTACATATCTACCCTACACACTTAGCGTCTACAAACTGTACTGTACGTAGACGACTGTTTCTAGTATACATGTACATTCATATGTATCCTCTATACATATATACATATCTGCATACATATAAACGTATGGAACCCACATACATATACATATATACATATATATATTGTGTATTAATAATGCATCAAATAAATATTTATTTTTGTAAATTTTTAACAAAATAATATTATTAACCTCTTTGTATGGGAATTTTGTCGTCCTGAAAAGGACGGTTTTGTCGATTTACACTTTTTTACTTTAGCGATGTATACTGTGTATGTATATGTATTTATGCTTTCTTCTCCGTCTTCTTTGGTAAAAGTACAGCTTGAATGTTGGGCAAAACACCACCTTGAGCAATGGTCACTCCCGACAATAATTTATTTAATTCTTCGTCATTTCGGATGGCCAATTGTAAGTGACGAGGAATAATTCTTGTTTTTTTGTTATCGCGGGCAGCATTACCGGCCAATTCCAAAACTTCAGCTGCCAAATATTCCATAACAGCAGCTAAATATACTGGAGCACCGGCACCAACACGTTCGGCATAATTGCCTTTGCGCAACAAACGGTGTATACGACCGACGGGAAATTGAAGACCAGCACGGTTTGACCGCGACTTTGCCTTTCCCTTCACTTTACCACCTTTACCGCGACCGGACATTTTTGATTTAGCACAATTATTATTTCACACAAAGAATATTACACTATGAACTGCACTGCACACTAGCACTATATGCCATTCATGCTAACACAGTCGCTGTATATATACTTTTTTGTTGTACAGACAGCTGCGCACACTCGGGCCGATGGCGCTTCGTGCCTAATTGACCGAATAAACGAACTCTTTGCCAGCAAAATAGTACTTAAGCGTGTCACTTTTACACTATATTATAATCAAGTGAAGTGTGAAGTGTGAAGTGTGCAAAGTGAAGGAAAATAAATAGTGAAAAAAAAAATGCCTCCTAAAACTAGTGGAAAAGCAGCGAAGAAGGCTGGTAAGGCCCAGAAGAATATTACCAAAAATGACAAGAAGAAGAAGCGCAAGAGGAAGGAAAGTTATGCAATTTACATTTATAAAGTATTGAAGCAAGTACATCCCGATACTGGTATTTCATCAAAAGCCATGAGTATCATGAACAGTTTCGTAAATGATATTTTTGAACGTATTGCTGCCGAAGCATCGCGTTTAGCTCACTACAACAAACGTTCAACTATCACTAGTCGGGAAATCCAAACAGCTGTACGTCTACTTTTGCCCGGTGAATTGGCCAAGCATGCTGTGAGCGAAGGCACCAAAGCTGTCACTAAATACACAAGTTCCAAGTAATTTATCCAAAAGATTTTGTAACGAATGGCAAAAAGGCCCTTTTCAGGGCCACAATATATAAATCAACAAAGAGATATAGCTAATTTATTATACAATACCTATATATGTACATATTATGAATGAATGGAATGACTGTTACGTATAGCGATATAATTTAATAACATATAATATACATATATGTACATATATATAGGTGATGTGATATGTGGAGAGCGCAAAATACAATTTGAACATTATGAATTAATTGGATTTCTAAAATATATATAATTTTTCGAATGATTTTGTTAAATATAATTTTTTGATCGATATGTTAAGGTTTTTTGTAGCCCTGAAAAGGGCTTATTTACTTCTTATACGCCACTTTAGTTTTGTTTTGTATAGTTTACTTTTTAGCTGGCGCTTTCTTGGCGACTGGTTTTTTATTGGCCGCGGCTTTCTTGGTTTTCACACTAGGCGTTTTCGCTTTTAATGCCTTTGATTTGCTTGGAGTCGATTTAGCTTTAGCTGGTTTGGCTTTAACTGATCCAGTCTTTTTCGCATCTTTCGCTTTAACCTTTTCACTTTTCTTCTTCTCCGCTGTTTTCTTACTGGCAACAGCTTTCTTCACTTTTTTCTCGCCACTAACTTTCTTACCACCAACCGCTGCCTTCTTCTTTGACACCACACCATCTGCCGATTTCGCCAATTTCTTTTTGGGCTTCTTCTCGGTGGATTTCACTGCTTTCTGTTGTGCCTTTGATTTACCTTCTCCAGATTTACTGGATTTACTAGCCGCCACTGATAGTTTGAAAGAACCGGATGCGCCCTTTCCTTTAGTTTGAATCAATTTACCACTAGTAACAGCCGACTTCAAATACCGCTTGATGAATGGTGCTAATTTTTGGGCATCACATTTGTATGTAGCACTGATGTATTTCTTAATTGCCAAAAGTGATGAGCCACCACGTTCCTTTAAGTTCTTAATTGATGCATCGACCATTTGTTGTGTCGGCGGATGAGTAGGAGCAACGGAAGGCTTTTTTGGCTTAACTACCTTTTTGGCAGGAACTTTTTTCTCAGAAATAGCAGAGGAGCCCGCTACCGGAGAACCAACACTCGCAACAGCAATTGTATCAGACATTTTCACTTTATTGATATTGATGTTATAATAATATACACACTTTAAGCACTAAAATTTCCATGTACATCTTAAAATTGTTATCCCTTTAAAATTTGAGACGCCAGTAGAAAAGATGTGTGACAAAAATTTCTGATCCAGTGCAAATTAACATCTCAATATGACAAACTTTAAAGTTTATTTAATTGACTAAAAATCGAATATTGAATTTATCAAAATGTTTTAAATGTAATTATATAGCCTAAATGTGTTGCTTTGATAATCTATTACACATTTTTCTTTGCAATATATATTTTTCATGTAAAATGAGATTTTGTCCAAACTTTGTGCTCTAAAAGTCAAAAATTTCCTCTTAAATTTCGATTTTCTCAAGAATTTTCAAATTAATTCCTAATATTATTTTACAAATTATAAATAATTCATATAATTAATGATCTAAACAAGTTACAACAAGATTTTTTTAAGAAATAAATAAAAATAAAATTTAATAAATTTCTAGTGGTTATCACTGGGGCCATTTTGCTGTTATTCATTAACTATGAAGTGTATACAGGCGATAGACTCAAATTTTCAACACAAAATGAAAATAATAATAAGACTATAATGATTACTAGTTAAATATACAATTTATATATATATTATTGCATAAATGTATACCAAAATAATATATTTATAGTAAATTATTAAATACATATATACATACATACATACATATGCATGTGTGTATATATGATGAAATTTGTATATCAACTAATATTTCATTAATTTGAAACCTAATTTCGTATAATCAGGGTTAGGTTAGGTATAAACGACGAAAAATTATGAAAATGATTAACGTATTCGAGTATTTACATATTTAATAACTAATATTCAATTGGATATAATGCTAATTACTGGCGCATGAAAAAATTTAACCCCATCTTATATGTGCATATACGTACTTAATATAGTGGTTTTGGTTTTTTTCCGTCATTCATTATTTTAAATTATTAAAGTATAATAAAATAGAAATATATATTAAAATAGAATATCGTTAAAAATTAATATTTATCATTTGATTGAATGTCAATTACTGTCAAATTAAGAATTTTAAAGATATAATATTACATAAGTATACGCAAAAATTTTTAAATTATATATATATATATATAATACATATATGTTAAATCAAAATTATTTTGAATCTTCGTTGAATGTATATCGTGGTCCTGAAAAGGACCGTTTTGTTTATGCTGTACACGTACATACATATGTTAGTAAAAATTGTTTAACCGCCGAATCCATACAAGGTACGTCCCTGTCTCTTCAAAGCATATACAACATCCATTGCTGTAACTGTTTTCCTTTTGGCGTGTTCAGTATAAGTAACTGCATCACGAATAACATTCTCCAAAAATACTTTTAAAACACCACGAGTTTCTTCATATATCAAGCCAGATATACGTTTTACACCTCCACGACGTGCCAAACGCCGAATAGCTGGTTTAGTGATACCCTGGATGTTATCACGTAAAACCTTACGATGACGCTTAGCACCACCTTTACCCAAGCCTTTTCCACCTTTGCCGCGACCAGTCATTTTTATTCACTTATTTTTTTGTTTGCACCAAGTATGTTCACTCACTCACTGTTCACTATTCACTGTGTTGTGCTCTAGCGAACGCACGTGTATTTATACAAAAAATCTACAGCAATCAATGATTTTTATCTCTTTCTAACACACACCCCGATTTTATGAACTTATGGAACAATTTTAGGCATTTTCTTACTTAAGCGTTTATTTTGCATGGAAATATAAGTGCAGTGAATAGTGTAGTACAGTGAGTGTTAAATAGTAAAATATAGTGCAGTGAGAAAAATGGCTCGTACAAAGCAAACAGCCCGTAAGTCGACCGGTGGTAAAGCACCTCGTAAACAATTGGCAACAAAAGCAGCACGTAAGAGTGCTCCGGCAACTGGTGGTGTTAAGAAGCCTCATCGTTATCGTCCTGGTACAGTGGCATTGCGTGAAATTCGTCGTTATCAAAAAAGTACCGAATTATTAATCCGCAAATTGCCATTCCAACGATTAGTTCGAGAAATTGCTCAAGATTTCAAAACTGATTTACGTTTCCAAAGTTCAGCTGTTATGGCTCTACAAGAAGCTAGTGAAGCATATTTGGTTGGACTGTTTGAGGATACCAATTTGTGTGCCATTCATGCAAAACGTGTAACAATTATGCCAAAAGATATCCAATTGGCCAGACGTATTCGTGGAGAACGTGCTTAATTGTATTAAATCAAATAAATACCCAAAACGGTCCTTTTCAGGACCACAATTTCTAAAACAATATGATCAAAAATTCACATCAAATAATTTTTAATATGTGTTTAATGTACATATGTAGATGCACACAACATATACATATGTACATATCTACCCTACACACTTAGCGTCTACAAACTGTACTGTACGTAGACGACTGTTTCTAGTATACATGTACATTCATATGTATCCTCTATACATATATACATATCTGCATACATATAAACGTATGGAACCCACATACATATACATATATACATATATATATTGTGTATTAATAATGCATCAAATAAATATTTATTTTTGTAAATTTTTAACAAAATAATATTATTAACCTCTTTGTATGGGAATTTTGTCGTCCTGAAAAGGACGGTTTTGTCGATTTACACTTTTTTACTTTAGCGATGTATACTGTGTATGTATATGTATTTATGCTTTCTTCTCCGTCTTCTTTGGTAAAAGTACAGCTTGAATGTTGGGCAAAACACCACCTTGAGCAATGGTCACTCCCGACAATAATTTATTTAATTCTTCGTCATTTCGGATGGCCAATTGTAAGTGACGAGGAATAATTCTTGTTTTTTTGTTATCGCGGGCAGCATTACCGGCCAATTCCAAAACTTCAGCTGCCAAATATTCCATAACAGCAGCTAAATATACTGGAGCACCGGCACCAACACGTTCGGCATAATTGCCTTTGCGCAACAAACGGTGTATACGACCGACGGGAAATTGAAGACCAGCACGGTTTGACCGCGACTTTGCCTTTCCCTTCACTTTACCACCTTTACCGCGACCGGACATTTTTGATTTAGCACAATTATTATTTCACACAAAGAATATTACACTATGAACTGCACTGCACACTAGCACTATATGCCATTCATGCTAACACAGTCGCTGTATATATACTTTTTTGTTGTACAGACAGCTGCGCACACTCGGGCCGATGGCGCTTCGTGCCTAATTGACCGAATAAACGAACTCTTTGCCAGCAAAATAGTACTTAAGCGTGTCACTTTTACACTATATTACAATCAAGTGAAGTGTGAAGTGTGAAGTGTGCAAAGTGAAGGAAAATAAATAGTGAAAAAAAAAATGCCTCCTAAAACTAGTGGAAAAGCAGCGAAGAAGGCTGGTAAGGCCCAGAAGAATATTACCAAAAATGACAAGAAGAAGAAGCGCAAGAGGAAGGAAAGTTATGCAATTTACATTTATAAAGTATTGAAGCAAGTACATCCCGATACTGGTATTTCATCAAAAGCCATGAGTATCATGAACAGTTTCGTAAATGATATTTTTGAACGTATTGCTGCCGAAGCATCGCGTTTAGCTCACTACAACAAACGTTCAACTATCACTAGTCGGGAAATCCAAACAGCTGTACGTCTACTTTTGCCCGGTGAATTGGCCAAGCATGCTGTGAGCGAAGGCACCAAAGCTGTCACTAAATACACAAGTTCCAAGTAATTTATCCAAAAGATTTTGTAACGAATGGCAAAAAGGCCCTTTTCAGGGCCACAATATATAAATCAACAAAGAGATATAGCTAATTTATTATACAATACCTATATATGTACATATTATGAATGAATGGAATGACTGTTACGTATAGCGATATAATTTAATAACATATAATATACATATATGTACATATATATAGGTGATGTGATATGTGGAGAGCGCAAAATACAATTTGAACATTATGAATTAATTGGATTTCTAAAATATATATAATTTTTCGAATGATTTTGTTAAATATAATTTTTTGATCGATATGTTAAGGTTTTTTGTAGCCCTGAAAAGGGCTTATTTACTTCTTATACGCCACTTTAGTTTTGTTTTGTATAGTTTACTTTTTAGCTGGCGCTTTCTTGGCGACTGGTTTTTTATTGGCCGCGGCTTTCTTGGTTTTCACACTAGGCGTTTTCGCTTTTAATGCCTTTGATTTGCTTGGAGTCGATTTAGCTTTAGCTGGTTTGGCTTTAACTGATCCAGTCTTTTTCGCATCTTTCGCTTTAACCTTTTCACTTTTCTTCTTCTCCGCTGTTTTCTTACTGGCAACAGCTTTCTTCACTTTTTTCTCGCCACTAACTTTCTTACCACCAACCGCTGCCTTCTTCTTTGACACCACACCATCTGCCGATTTCGCCAATTTCTTTTTGGGCTTCTTCTCGGTGGATTTCACTGCTTTCTGTTGTGCCTTTGATTTACCTTCTCCAGATTTACTGGATTTACTAGCCGCCACTGATAGTTTGAAAGAACCGGATGCGCCCTTTCCTTTAGTTTGAATCAATTTACCACTAGTAACAGCCGACTTCAAATACCGCTTGATGAATGGTGCTAATTTTTGGGCATCACATTTGTATGTAGCACTGATGTATTTCTTAATTGCCAAAAGTAATGAGCCACCACGTTCCTTTAAGTTCTTAATTGATGCATCGACCATTTGTTGTGTCGGCGGATGAGTAGGAGCAACGGAAGGCTTTTTTGGCTTAACTACCTTTTTGGCAGGAACTTTTTTCTCAGAAATAGCAGAGGAGCCCGCTACCGGAGAACCAACACTCGCAACAGCAATTGTATCAGACATTTTCACTTTATTGATATTGATGTTATAATAATATACACACTTTAAGCACTAAAATTTCCATGTACATCTTAAAATTGTTATCCCTTTAAAATTTGAGACGCCAGTAGAAAAGATGTGTGACAAAAATTTCTGATCCAGTGCAAATTAACATCTCAATATGACAAACTTTAAAGTTTATTTAATTGACTAAAAATCGAATATTGAATTTATCAAAATGTTTTAAATGTAATTATATAGCCTAAATGTGTTGCTTTGATAATCTATTACACATTTTTCTTTGCAATATATATTTTTCATGTAAAATGAGATTTTGTCCAAACTTTGTGCTCTAAAAGTCAAAAATTTCCTCTTAAATTTCGATTTTCTCAAGAATTTTCAAATTAATTCCTAATATTATTTTACAAATTATAAATAATTCATATAATTAATGATCTAAACAAGTTACAACAAGATTTTTTTAAGAAATAAATAAAAATAAAATTTAATAAATTTCTAGTGGTTATCACTGGGGCCATTTTGCTGTTATTCATTAACTATGAAGTGTATACAGGCGATAGACTCAAATTTTCAACACAAAATGAAAATAATAATAAGACTATAATGATTACTAGTTAAATATACAATTTATATATATATTATTGCATAAATGTATACCAAAATAATATATTTATAGTAAATTATTAAATACATATATACATACATACATACATATGCATGTGTGTATATATGATGAAACTTGTATATCAACTAATATTTCATTAATTTGAAACCTAATTTCGTATAATCAGGGTTAGGTTAGGTATAAACGACGAAAAATTATGAAAATGATTAACGTATTCGAGTATTTACATATTTAATAACTAATATTCAATTGGATATAATGCTAATTACTGGCGCATGAAAAAATTTAACCCCATCTTATATGTGCATATACGTACTTAATATAGTGGTTTTGGTTTTTTTCCGTCATTCATTATTTTAAATTATTAAAGTATAATAAAATAGAAATATATATTAAAATAGAATATCGTTAAAAATTAATATTTATCATTTGATTGAATGTCAATTACTGTCAAATTAAGAATTTTAAAGATATAATATTACATAAGTATACGCAAAAATTTTTAAATTATATATATATATATATAATACATATATGTTAAATCAAAATTATTTTGAATCTTCGTTGAATGTATATCGTGGTCCTGAAAAGGACCGTTTTGTTTATGCTGTACACGTACATACATATGTTAGTAAAAATTGTTTAACCGCCGAATCCATACAAGGTACGTCCCTGTCTCTTCAAAGCATATACAACATCCATTGCTGTAACTGTTTTCCTTTTGGCGTGTTCAGTATAAGTAACTGCATCACGAATAACATTCTCCAAAAATACTTTTAAAACACCACGAGTTTCTTCATATATCAAGCCAGATATACGTTTTACACCTCCACGACGTGCCAAACGCCGAATAGCTGGTTTAGTGATACCCTGGATGTTATCACGTAAAACCTTACGATGACGCTTAGCACCACCTTTACCCAAGCCTTTTCCACCTTTGCCGCGACCAGTCATTTTTATTCACTTATTTTTTTGTTTGCACCAAGTATGTTCACTCACTCACTGTTCACTATTCACTGTGTTGTGCTCTAGCGAACGCACGTGTATTTATACAAAAAATCTACAGCAATCAATGATTTTTATCTCTTTCTAACACACACCCCGATTTTATGAACTTATGGAACAATTTTAGGCATTTTCTTACTTAAGCGTTTATTTTGCATGGAAATATAAGTGCAGTGAATAGTGTAGTACAGTGAGTGTTAAATAGTAAAATATAGTGCAGTGAGAAAAATGGCTCGTACAAAGCAAACAGCCCGTAAGTCGACCGGTGGTAAAGCACCTCGTAAACAATTGGCAACAAAAGCAGCACGTAAGAGTGCTCCGGCAACTGGTGGTGTTAAGAAGCCTCATCGTTATCGTCCTGGTACAGTGGCATTGCGTGAAATTCGTCGTTATCAAAAAAGTACCGAATTATTAATCCGCAAATTGCCATTCCAACGATTAGTTCGAGAAATTGCTCAAGATTTCAAAACTGATTTACGTTTCCAAAGTTCAGCTGTTATGGCTCTACAAGAAGCTAGTGAAGCATATTTGGTTGGACTGTTTGAGGATACCAATTTGTGTGCCATTCATGCAAAACGTGTAACAATTATGCCAAAAGATATCCAATTGGCCAGACGTATTCGTGGAGAACGTGCTTAATTGTATTAAATCAAATAAATACCCAAAACGGTCCTTTTCAGGACCACAATTTCTAAAACAATATGATCAAAAATTCACATCAAATAATTTTTAATATGTGTTTAATGTACATATGTAGATGCACACAACATATACATATGTACATATCTACCCTACACACTTAGCGTCTACAAACTGTACTGTACGTAGACGACTGTTTCTAGTATACATGTACATTCATATGTATCCTCTATACATATATACATATCTGCATACATATAAACGTATGGAACCCACATACATATACATATATACATATATATATTGTGTATTAATAATGCATCAAATAAATATTTATTTTTGTAAATTTTTAACAAAATAATATTATTAACCTCTTTGTATGGGAATTTTGTCGTCCTGAAAAGGACGGTTTTGTCGATTTACACTTTTTTACTTTAGCGATGTATACTGTGTATGTATATGTATTTATGCTTTCTTCTCCGTCTTCTTTGGTAAAAGTACAGCTTGAATGTTGGGCAAAACACCACCTTGAGCAATGGTCACTCCCGACAATAATTTATTTAATTCTTCGTCATTTCGGATGGCCAATTGTAAGTGACGAGGAATAATTCTTGTTTTTTTGTTATCGCGGGCAGCATTACCGGCCAATTCCAAAACTTCAGCTGCCAAATATTCCATAACAGCAGCTAAATATACTGGAGCACCGGCACCAACACGTTCGGCATAATTGCCTTTGCGCAACAAACGGTGTATACGACCGACGGGAAATTGAAGACCAGCACGGTTTGACCGCGACTTTGCCTTTCCCTTCACTTTACCACCTTTACCGCGACCGGACATTTTTGATTTAGCACAATTATTATTTCACACAAAGAATATTACACTATGAACTGCACTGCACACTAGCACTATATGCCATTCATGCTAACACAGTCGCTGTATATATACTTTTTTGTTGTACAGACAGCTGCGCACACTCGGGCCGATGGCGCTTCGTGCCTAATTGACCGAATAAACGAACTCTTTGCCAGCAAAATAGTACTTAAGCGTGTCACTTTTACACTATATTATAATCAAGTGAAGTGTGAAGTGTGAAGTGTGCAAAGTGAAGGAAAATAAATAGTGAAAAAAAAAATGCCTCCTAAAACTAGTGGAAAAGCAGCGAAGAAGGCTGGTAAGGCCCAGAAGAATATTACCAAAAATGACAAGAAGAAGAAGCGCAAGAGGAAGGAAAGTTATGCAATTTACATTTATAAAGTATTGAAGCAAGTACATCCCGATACTGGTATTTCATCAAAAGCCATGAGTATCATGAACAGTTTCGTAAATGATATTTTTGAACGTATTGCTGCCGAAGCATCGCGTTTAGCTCACTACAACAAACGTTCAACTATCACTAGTCGGGAAATCCAAACAGCTGTACGTCTACTTTTGCCCGGTGAATTGGCCAAGCATGCTGTGAGCGAAGGCACCAAAGCTGTCACTAAATACACAAGTTCCAAGTAATTTATCCAAAAGATTTTGTAACGAATGGCAAAAAGGCCCTTTTCAGGGCCACAATATATAAATCAACAAAGAGATATAGCTAATTTATTATACAATACCTATATATGTACATATTATGAATGAATGGAATGACTGTTACGTATAGCGATATAATTTAATAACATATAATATACATATATGTACATATATATAGGTGATGTGATATGTGGAGAGCGCAAAATACAATTTGAACATTATGAATTAATTGGATTTCTAAAATATATATAATTTTTCGAATGATTTTGTTAAATATAATTTTTTGATCGATATGTTAAGGTTTTTTGTAGCCCTGAAAAGGGCTTATTTACTTCTTATACGCCACTTTAGTTTTGTTTTGTATAGTTTACTTTTTAGCTGGCGCTTTCTTGGCGACTGGTTTTTTATTGGCCGCGGCTTTCTTGGTTTTCACACTAGGCGTTTTCGCTTTTAATGCCTTTGATTTGCTTGGAGTCGATTTAGCTTTAGCTGGTTTGGCTTTAACTGATCCAGTCTTTTTCGCATCTTTCGCTTTAACCTTTTCACTTTTCTTCTTCTCCGCTGTTTTCTTACTGGCAACAGCTTTCTTCACTTTTTTCTCGCCACTAACTTTCTTACCACCAACCGCTGCCTTCTTCTTTGACACCACACCATCTGCCGATTTCGCCAATTTCTTTTTGGGCTTCTTCTCGGTGGATTTCACTGCTTTCTGTTGTGCCTTTGATTTACCTTCTCCAGATTTACTGGATTTACTAGCCGCCACTGATAGTTTGAAAGAACCGGATGCGCCCTTTCCTTTAGTTTGAATCAATTTACCACTAGTAACAGCCGACTTCAAATACCGCTTGATGAATGGTGCTAATTTTTGGGCATCACATTTGTATGTAGCACTGATGTATTTCTTAATTGCCAAAAGTAATGAGCCACCACGTTCCTTTAAGTTCTTAATTGATGCATCGACCATTTGTTGTGTCGGCGGATGAGTAGGAGCAACGGAAGGCTTTTTTGGCTTAACTACCTTTTTGGCAGGAACTTTTTTCTCAGAAATAGCAGAGGAGCCCGCTACCGGAGAACCAACACTCGCAACAGCAATTGTATCAGACATTTTCACTTTATTGATATTGATGTTATAATAATATACACACTTTAAGCACTAAAATTTCCATGTACATCTTAAAATTGTTATCCCTTTAAAATTTGAGACGCCAGTAGAAAAGATGTGTGACAAAAATTTCTGATCCAGTGCAAATTAACATCTCAATATGACAAACTTTAAAGTTTATTTAATTGACTAAAAATCGAATATTGAATTTATCAAAATGTTTTAAATGTAATTATATAGCCTAAATGTGTTGCTTTGATAATCTATTACACATTTTTCTTTGCAATATATATTTTTCATGTAAAATGAGATTTTGTCCAAACTTTGTGCTCTAAAAGTCAAAAATTTCCTCTTAAATTTCGATTTTCTCAAGAATTTTCAAATTAATTCCTAATATTATTTTACAAATTATAAATAATTCATATAATTAATGATCTAAACAAGTTACAACAAGATTTTTTTAAGAAATAAATAAAAATAAAATTTAATAAATTTCTAGTGGTTATCACTGGGGCCATTTTGCTGTTATTCATTAACTATGAAGTGTATACAGGCGATAGACTCAAATTTTCAACACAAAATGAAAATAATAATAAGACTATAATGATTACTAGTTAAATATACAATTTATATATATATTATTGCATAAATGTATACCAAAATAATATATTTATAGTAAATTATTAAATACATATATACATACATACATACATATGCATGTGTGTATATATGATGAAACTTGTATATCAACTAATATTTCATTAATTTGAAACCTAATTTCGTATAATCAGGGTTAGGTTAGGTATAAACGACGAAAAATTATGAAAATGATTAACGTATTCGAGTATTTACATATTTAATAACTAATATTCAATTGGATATAATGCTAATTACTGGCGCATGAAAAAATTTAACCCCATCTTATATGTGCATATACGTACTTAATATAGTGGTTTTGGTTTTTTTCCGTCATTCATTATTTTAAATTATTAAAGTATAATAAAATAGAAATATATATTAAAATAGAATATCGTTAAAAATTAATATTTATCATTTGATTGAATGTCAATTACTGTCAAATTAAGAATTTTAAAGATATAATATTACATAAGTATACGCAAAAATTTTTAAATTATATATATATATATATAATACATATATGTTAAATCAAAATTATTTTGAATCTTCGTTGAATGTATATCGTGGTCCTGAAAAGGACCGTTTTGTTTATGCTGTACACGTACATACATATGTTAGTAAAAATTGTTTAACCGCCGAATCCATACAAGGTACGTCCCTGTCTCTTCAAAGCATATACAACATCCATTGCTGTAACTGTTTTCCTTTTGGCGTGTTCAGTATAAGTAACTGCATCACGAATAACATTCTCCAAAAATACTTTTAAAACACCACGAGTTTCTTCATATATCAAGCCAGATATACGTTTTACACCTCCACGACGTGCCAAACGCCGAATAGCTGGTTTAGTGATACCCTGGATGTTATCACGTAAAACCTTACGATGACGCTTAGCACCACCTTTACCCAAGCCTTTTCCACCTTTGCCGCGACCAGTCATTTTTATTCACTTATTTTTTTGTTTGCACCAAGTATGTTCACTCACTCACTGTTCACTATTCACTGTGTTGTGCTCTAGCGAACGCACGTGTATTTATACAAAAAATCTACAGCAATCAATGATTTTTATCTCTTTCTAACACACACCCCGATTTTATGAACTTATGGAACAATTTTAGGCATTTTCTTACTTAAGCGTTTATTTTGCATGGAAATATAAGTGCAGTGAATAGTGTAGTACAGTGAGTGTTAAATAGTAAAATATAGTGCAGTGAGAAAAATGGCTCGTACAAAGCAAACAGCCCGTAAGTCGACCGGTGGTAAAGCACCTCGTAAACAATTGGCAACAAAAGCAGCACGTAAGAGTGCTCCGGCAACTGGTGGTGTTAAGAAGCCTCATCGTTATCGTCCTGGTACAGTGGCATTGCGTGAAATTCGTCGTTATCAAAAAAGTACCGAATTATTAATCCGCAAATTGCCATTCCAACGATTAGTTCGAGAAATTGCTCAAGATTTCAAAACTGATTTACGTTTCCAAAGTTCAGCTGTTATGGCTCTACAAGAAGCTAGTGAAGCATATTTGGTTGGACTGTTTGAGGATACCAATTTGTGTGCCATTCATGCAAAACGTGTAACAATTATGCCAAAAGATATCCAATTGGCCAGACGTATTCGTGGAGAACGTGCTTAATTGTATTAAATCAAATAAATACCCAAAACGGTCCTTTTCAGGACCACAATTTCTAAAACAATATGATCAAAAATTCACATCAAATAATTTTTAATATGTGTTTAATGTACATATGTAGATGCACACAACATATACATATGTACATATCTACCCTACACACTTAGCGTCTACAAACTGTACTGTACGTAGACGACTGTTTCTAGTATACATGTACATTCATATGTATCCTCTATACATATATACATATCTGCATACATATAAACGTATGGAACCCACATACATATACATATATACATATATATATTGTGTATTAATAATGCATCAAATAAATATTTATTTTTGTAAATTTTTAACAAAATAATATTATTAACCTCTTTGTATGGGAATTTTGTCGTCCTGAAAAGGACGGTTTTGTCGATTTACACTTTTTTACTTTAGCGATGTATACTGTGTATGTATATGTATTTATGCTTTCTTCTCCGTCTTCTTTGGTAAAAGTACAGCTTGAATGTTGGGCAAAACACCACCTTGAGCAATGGTCACTCCCGACAATAATTTATTTAATTCTTCGTCATTTCGGATGGCCAATTGTAAGTGACGAGGAATAATTCTTGTTTTTTTGTTATCGCGGGCAGCATTACCGGCCAATTCCAAAACTTCAGCTGCCAAATATTCCATAACAGCAGCTAAATATACTGGAGCACCGGCACCAACACGTTCGGCATAATTGCCTTTGCGCAACAAACGGTGTATACGACCGACGGGAAATTGAAGACCAGCACGGTTTGACCGCGACTTTGCCTTTCCCTTCACTTTACCACCTTTACCGCGACCGGACATTTTTGATTTAGCACAATTATTATTTCACACAAAGAATATTACACTATGAACTGCACTGCACACTAGCACTATATGCCATTCATGCTAACACAGTCGCTGTATATATACTTTTTTGTTGTACAGACAGCTGCGCACACTCGGGCCGATGGCGCTTCGTGCCTAATTGACCGAATAAACGAACTCTTTGCCAGCAAAATAGTACTTAAGCGTGTCACTTTTACACTATATTATAATCAAGTGAAGTGTGAAGTGTGAAGTGTGCAAAGTGAAGGAAAATAAATAGTGAAAAAAAAAATGCCTCCTAAAACTAGTGGAAAAGCAGCGAAGAAGGCTGGTAAGGCCCAGAAGAATATTACCAAAAATGACAAGAAGAAGAAGCGCAAGAGGAAGGAAAGTTATGCAATTTACATTTATAAAGTATTGAAGCAAGTACATCCCGATACTGGTATTTCATCAAAAGCCATGAGTATCATGAACAGTTTCGTAAATGATATTTTTGAACGTATTGCTGCCGAAGCATCGCGTTTAGCTCACTACAACAAACGTTCAACTATCACTAGTCGGGAAATCCAAACAGCTGTACGTCTACTTTTGCCCGGTGAATTGGCCAAGCATGCTGTGAG
Organism: Zeugodacus cucurbitae; assembly: GCF_028554725.1. Taxonomy (NCBI): domain Eukaryota; kingdom Metazoa; phylum Arthropoda; class Insecta; order Diptera; family Tephritidae; genus Zeugodacus; species Zeugodacus cucurbitae. The sequence goes on from NW_026530833.1 coordinate 401,105, forward strand.
CGAAGGCACCAAAGCTGTCACTAAATACACAAGTTCCAAGTAATTTATCCAAAAGATTTTGTAACGAATGGCAAAAAGGCCCTTTTCAGGGCCACAATATATAAATCAACAAAGAGATATAGCTAATTTATTATACAATACCTATATATGTACATATTATGAATGAATGGAATGACTGTTACGTATAGCGATATAATTTAATAACATATAATATACATATATGTACATATATATAGGTGATGTGATATGTGGAGAGCGCAAAATACAATTTGAACATTATGAATTAATTGGATTTCTAAAATATATATAATTTTTCGAATGATTTTGTTAAATATAATTTTTTGATCGATATGTTAAGGTTTTTTGTAGCCCTGAAAAGGGCTTATTTACTTCTTATACGCCACTTTAGTTTTGTTTTGTATAGTTTACTTTTTAGCTGGCGCTTTCTTGGCGACTGGTTTTTTATTGGCCGCGGCTTTCTTGGTTTTCACACTAGGCGTTTTCGCTTTTAATGCCTTTGATTTGCTTGGAGTCGATTTAGCTTTAGCTGGTTTGGCTTTAACTGATCCAGTCTTTTTCGCATCTTTCGCTTTAACCTTTTCACTTTTCTTCTTCTCCGCTGTTTTCTTACTGGCAACAGCTTTCTTCACTTTTTTCTCGCCACTAACTTTCTTACCACCAACCGCTGCCTTCTTCTTTGACACCACACCATCTGCCGATTTCGCCAATTTCTTTTTGGGCTTCTTCTCGGTGGATTTCACTGCTTTCTGTTGTGCCTTTGATTTACCTTCTCCAGATTTACTGGATTTACTAGCCGCCACTGATAGTTTGAAAGAACCGGATGCGCCCTTTCCTTTAGTTTGAATCAATTTACCACTAGTAACAGCCGACTTCAAATACCGCTTGATGAATGGTGCTAATTTTTGGGCATCACATTTGTATGTAGCACTGATGTATTTCTTAATTGCCAAAAGTGATGAGCCACCACGTTCCTTTAAGTTCTTAATTGATGCATCGACCATTTGTTGTGTCGGCGGATGAGTAGGAGCAACGGAAGGCTTTTTTGGCTTAACTACCTTTTTGGCAGGAACTTTTTTCTCAGAAATAGCAGAGGAGCCCGCTACCGGAGAACCAACACTCGCAACAGCAATTGTATCAGACATTTTCACTTTATTGATATTGATGTTATAATAATATACACACTTTAAGCACTAAAATTTCCATGTACATCTTAAAATTGTTATCCCTTTAAAATTTGAGACGCCAGTAGAAAAGATGTGTGACAAAAATTTCTGATCCAGTGCAAATTAACATCTCAATATGACAAACTTTAAAGTTTATTTAATTGACTAAAAATCGAATATTGAATTTATCAAAATGTTTTAAATGTAATTATATAGCCTAAATGTGTTGCTTTGATAATCTATTACACATTTTTCTTTGCAATATATATTTTTCATGTAAAATGAGATTTTGTCCAAACTTTGTGCTCTAAAAGTCAAAAATTTCCTCTTAAATTTCGATTTTCTCAAGAATTTTCAAATTAATTCCTAATATTATTTTACAAATTATAAATAATTCATATAATTAATGATCTAAACAAGTTACAACAAGATTTTTTTAAGAAATAAATAAAAATAAAATTTAATAAATTTCTAGTGGTTATCACTGGGGCCATTTTGCTGTTATTCATTAACTATGAAGTGTATACAGGCGATAGACTCAAATTTTCAACACAAAATGAAAATAATAATAAGACTATAATGATTACTAGTTAAATATACAATTTATATATATATTATTGCATAAATGTATACCAAAATAATATATTTATAGTAAATTATTAAATACATATATACATACATACATACATATGCATGTGTGTATATATGATGAAATTTGTATATCAACTAATATTTCATTAATTTGAAACCTAATTTCGTATAATCAGGGTTAGGTTAGGTATAAACGACGAAAAATTATGAAAATGATTAACGTATTCGAGTATTTACATATTTAATAACTAATATTCAATTGGATATAATGCTAATTACTGGCGCATGAAAAAATTTAACCCCATCTTATATGTGCATATACGTACTTAATATAGTGGTTTTGGTTTTTTTCCGTCATTCATTATTTTAAATTATTAAAGTATAATAAAATAGAAATATATATTAAAATAGAATATCGTTAAAAATTAATATTTATCATTTGATTGAATGTCAATTACTGTCAAATTAAGAATTTTAAAGATATAATATTACATAAGTATACGCAAAAATTTTTAAATTATATATATATATATATAATACATATATGTTAAATCAAAATTATTTTGAATCTTCGTTGAATGTATATCGTGGTCCTGAAAAGGACCGTTTTGTTTATGCTGTACACGTACATACATATGTTAGTAAAAATTGTTTAACCGCCGAATCCATACAAGGTACGTCCCTGTCTCTTCAAAGCATATACAACATCCATTGCTGTAACTGTTTTCCTTTTGGCGTGTTCAGTATAAGTAACTGCATCACGAATAACATTCTCCAAAAATACTTTTAAAACACCACGAGTTTCTTCATATATCAAGCCAGATATACGTTTTACACCTCCACGACGTGCCAAACGCCGAATAGCTGGTTTAGTGATACCCTGGATGTTATCACGTAAAACCTTACGATGACGCTTAGCACCACCTTTACCCAAGCCTTTTCCACCTTTGCCGCGACCAGTCATTTTTATTCACTTATTTTTTTGTTTGCACCAAGTATGTTCACTCACTCACTGTTCACTATTCACTGTGTTGTGCTCTAGCGAACGCACGTGTATTTATACAAAAAATCTACAGCAATCAATGATTTTTATCTCTTTCTAACACACACCCCGATTTTATGAACTTATGGAACAATTTTAGGCATTTTCTTACTTAAGCGTTTATTTTGCATGGAAATATAAGTGCAGTGAATAGTGTAGTACAGTGAGTGTTAAATAGTAAAATATAGTGCAGTGAGAAAAATGGCTCGTACAAAGCAAACAGCCCGTAAGTCGACCGGTGGTAAAGCACCTCGTAAACAATTGGCAACAAAAGCAGCACGTAAGAGTGCTCCGGCAACTGGTGGTGTTAAGAAGCCTCATCGTTATCGTCCTGGTACAGTGGCATTGCGTGAAATTCGTCGTTATCAAAAAAGTACCGAATTATTAATCCGCAAATTGCCATTCCAACGATTAGTTCGAGAAATTGCTCAAGATTTCAAAACTGATTTACGTTTCCAAAGTTCAGCTGTTATGGCTCTACAAGAAGCTAGTGAAGCATATTTGGTTGGACTGTTTGAGGATACCAATTTGTGTGCCATTCATGCAAAACGTGTAACAATTATGCCAAAAGATATCCAATTGGCCAGACGTATTCGTGGAGAACGTGCTTAATTGTATTAAATCAAATAAATACCCAAAACGGTCCTTTTCAGGACCACAATTTCTAAAACAATATGATCAAAAATTCACATCAAATAATTTTTAATATGTGTTTAATGTACATATGTAGATGCACACAACATATACATATGTACATATCTACCCTACACACTTAGCGTCTACAAACTGTACTGTACGTAGACGACTGTTTCTAGTATACATGTACATTCATATGTATCCTCTATACATATATACATATCTGCATACATATAAACGTATGGAACCCACATACATATACATATATACATATATATATTGTGTATTAATAATGCATCAAATAAATATTTATTTTTGTAAATTTTTAACAAAATAATATTATTAACCTCTTTGTATGGGAATTTTGTCGTCCTGAAAAGGACGGTTTTGTCGATTTACACTTTTTTACTTTAGCGATGTATACTGTGTATGTATATGTATTTATGCTTTCTTCTCCGTCTTCTTTGGTAAAAGTACAGCTTGAATGTTGGGCAAAACACCACCTTGAGCAATGGTCACTCCCGACAATAATTTATTTAATTCTTCGTCATTTCGGATGGCCAATTGTAAGTGACGAGGAATAATTCTTGTTTTTTTGTTATCGCGGGCAGCATTACCGGCCAATTCCAAAACTTCAGCTGCCAAATATTCCATAACAGCAGCTAAATATACTGGAGCACCGGCACCAACACGTTCGGCATAATTGCCTTTGCGCAACAAACGGTGTATACGACCGACGGGAAATTGAAGACCAGCACGGTTTGACCGCGACTTTGCCTTTCCCTTCACTTTACCACCTTTACCGCGACCGGACATTTTTGATTTAGCACAATTATTATTTCACACAAAGAATATTACACTATGAACTGCACTGCACACTAGCACTATATGCCATTCATGCTAACACAGTCGCTGTATATATACTTTTTTGTTGTACAGACAGCTGCGCACACTCGGGCCGATGGCGCTTCGTGCCTAATTGACCGAATAAACGAACTCTTTGCCAGCAAAATAGTACTTAAGCGTGTCACTTTTACACTATATTATAATCAAGTGAAGTGTGAAGTGTGAAGTGTGCAAAGTGAAGGAAAATAAATAGTGAAAAAAAAAATGCCTCCTAAAACTAGTGGAAAAGCAGCGAAGAAGGCTGGTAAGGCCCAGAAGAATATTACCAAAAATGACAAGAAGAAGAAGCGCAAGAGGAAGGAAAGTTATGCAATTTACATTTATAAAGTATTGAAGCAAGTACATCCCGATACTGGTATTTCATCAAAAGCCATGAGTATCATGAACAGTTTCGTAAATGATATTTTTGAACGTATTGCTGCCGAAGCATCGCGTTTAGCTCACTACAACAAACGTTCAACTATCACTAGTCGGGAAATCCAAACAGCTGTACGTCTACTTTTGCCCGGTGAATTGGCCAAGCATGCTGTGAGCGAAGGCACCAAAGCTGTCACTAAATACACAAGTTCCAAGTAATTTATCCAAAAGATTTTGTAACGAATGGCAAAAAGGCCCTTTTCAGGGCCACAATATATAAATCAACAAAGAGATATAGCTAATTTATTATACAATACCTATATATGTACATATTATGAATGAATGGAATGACTGTTACGTATAGCGATATAATTTAATAACATATAATATACATATACATATATGTACATATATATAGGTGATGTGATATGTGGAGAGCGCAAAATACAATTTGAACATTATGAATTAATTGGATTTCTAAAATATATATAATTTGTTAAATATAATTTTTTGATCGATATGTTAAGGTTTTTTGTAGCCCTGAAAAGGGCTTATTTACTTCTTATACGCCACTTTAGTTTTGTTTTGTATAGTTTACTTTTTAGCTGGCGCTTTCTTGGCGACTGGTTTTTTATTGGCCGCGGCTTTCTTGGTTTTCACACTAGGCGTTTTCGCTTTTAATGCCTTTGATTTGCTTGGAGTCGATTTAGCTTTAGCTGGTTTGGCTTTAACTGATCCAGTCTTTTTCGCATCTTTCGCTTTAACCTTTTCACTTTTCTTCTTCTCCGCTGTTTTCTTACTGGCAACAGCTTTCTTCACTTTTTTCTCGCCACTAACTTTCTTACCACCAACCGCTGCCTTCTTCTTTGACACCACACCATCTGCCAATTTCGCCAATTTCTTTTTGGGCTTCTTCTCGGTGGATTTCACTGCTTTCTGTTGTGCCTTTGATTTACCTTCTCCAGATTTACTAGCCGCCACTGATAGTTTGAAAGAACCGGATGCGCCCTTTCCTTTAGTTTGAATCAATTTACCACTAGTAACAGCCGACTTCAAATACCGCTTGATGAATGGTGCTAATTTTTGGGCATCACATTTGTATGTAGCACTGATGTATTTCTTAATTGCCAAAAGTGATGAGCCACCACGTTCCTTTAAGTTCTTAATTGATGCATCGACCATTTGTTGTGTCGGCGGATGAGTAGGAGCAACGGAAGGCTTTTTTGGCTTAACTACCTTTTTGGCAGGAACTTTTTTCTCAGAAATAGCAGAGGAGCCCGCTACCGGAGAACCAACACTCGCCACAGCAATTGTATCAGACATTTTCACTTTATTGATATTGATGTTATAATAATATACACACTTTAAGCACTAAAATTTCCATGTACATCTTAAAATTGTTATCCCTTTAAAATTTGAGACGCCAGTAGAAAAGATGTGTGACAAAAATTTCTGATCCAGTGCAAATTAACATCTCAATATGACAAACTTTAAAGTTTATTTAATTGACTAAAAATCGAATATTGAATTTATCAAAATGTTTTAAATGTAATTATATAGCCTAAATGTGTTGCTTTGATAATCTATTACACATTTTTCTTTGCAATATATATTTTTCATGTAAAATGAGATTTTGTCCAAACTTTGTGCTCTAAAAGTCAAAAATTTCCTCTTAAATTTCGATTTTCTCAAGAATTTTCAAATTAATTCCTAATATTATTTTACAAATTATAAATAATTCATATAATTAATGATCTAAACAAGTTACAACAAGATTTTTTTAAGAAATAAATAAAAATAAAATTTAATAAATTTCTAGTGGTTATCACTGGGGCCATTTTGCTGTTATTCATTAACTATGAAGTGTATACAGGCGATAGACTCAAATTTTCAACACAAAATGAAAATAATAATAAGACTATAATGATTACTAGTTAAATATACAATTTATATATATATTATTGCATAAATGTATACCAAAATAATATATTTATAGTAAATTATTAAATACATATATACATACATACATACATATGCATGTGTGTATATATGATGAAACTTGTATATCAACTAATATTTCATTAATTTGAAACCTAATTTCGTATAATCAGGGTTAGGTTAGGTATAAACGACGAAAAATTATGAAAATGATTAACGTATTCGAGTATTTACATATTTAATAACTAATATTCAATTGGATATAATGCTAATTACTGGCGCATGAAAAAATTTAACCCCATCTTATATGTGCATATACGTACTTAATATAGTGGTTTTGGTTTTTTTCCGTCATTCATTATTTTAAATTATTAAAGTATAATAAAATAGAAATATATATTAAAATAGAATATCGTTAAAAATTAATATTTATCATTTGATTGAATGTCAATTACTGTCAAATTAAGAATTTTAAAGATATAATATTACATAAGTATACGCAAAAATTTTTAAATTATATATATATATATATAATACATATATGTTAAATCAAAATTATTTTGAATCTTCGTTGAATGTATATCGTGGTCCTGAAAAGGACCGTTTTGTTTATGCTGTACACGTACATACATATGTTAGTAAAAATTGTTTAACCGCCGAATCCATACAAGGTACGTCCCTGTCTCTTCAAAGCATATACAACATCCATTGCTGTAACTGTTTTCCTTTTGGCGTGTTCAGTATAAGTAACTGCATCACGAATAACATTCTCCAAAAATACTTTTAAAACACCACGAGTTTCTTCATATATCAAGCCAGATATACGTTTTACACCTCCACGACGTGCCAAACGCCGAATAGCTGGTTTAGTGATACCCTGGATGTTATCACGTAAAACCTTACGATGACGCTTAGCACCACCTTTACCCAAGCCTTTTCCACCTTTGCCGCGACCAGTCATTTTTATTCACTTATTTTTTTGTTTGCACCAAGTATGTTCACTCACTCACTGTTCACTATTCACTGTGTTGTGCTCTAGCGAACGCACGTGTATTTATACAAAAAATCTACAGCAATCAATGATTTTTATCTCTTTCTAACACACACCCCGATTTTATGAACTTATGGAACAATTTTAGGCATTTTCTTACTTAAGCGTTTATTTTGCATGGAAATATAAGTGCAGTGAATAGTGTAGTACAGTGAGTGTTAAATAGTAAAATATAGTGCAGTGAGAAAAATGGCTCGTACAAAGCAAACAGCCCGTAAGTCGACCGGTGGTAAAGCACCTCGTAAACAATTGGCAACAAAAGCAGCACGTAAGAGTGCTCCGGCAACTGGTGGTGTTAAGAAGCCTCATCGTTATCGTCCTGGTACAGTGGCATTGCGTGAAATTCGTCGTTATCAAAAAAGTACCGAATTATTAATCCGCAAATTGCCATTCCAACGATTAGTTCGAGAAATTGCTCAAGATTTCAAAACTGATTTACGTTTCCAAAGTTCAGCTGTTATGGCTCTACAAGAAGCTAGTGAAGCATATTTGGTTGGACTGTTTGAGGATACCAATTTGTGTGCCATTCATGCAAAACGTGTAACAATTATGCCAAAAGATATCCAATTGGCCAGACGTATTCGTGGAGAACGTGCTTAATTGTATTAAATCAAATAAATACCCAAAACGGTCCTTTTCAGGACCACAATTTCTAAAACAATATGATCAAAAATTCACATCAAATAATTTTTAATATGTGTTTAATGTACATATGTAGATGCACACAACATATACATATGTACATATCTACCCTACACACTTAGCGTCTACAAACTGTACTGTACGTAGACGACTGTTTCTAGTATACATGTACATTCATATGTATCCTCTATACATATATACATATCTGCATACATATAAACGTATGGAACCCACATACATATACATATATACATATATATATTGTGTATTAATAATGCATCAAATAAATATTTATTTTTGTAAATTTTTAACAAAATAATATTATTAACCTCTTTGTATGGGAATTTTGTCGTCCTGAAAAGGACGGTTTTGTCGATTTACACTTTTTTACTTTAGCGATGTATACTGTGTATGTATATGTATTTATGCTTTCTTCTCCGTCTTCTTTGGTAAAAGTACAGCTTGAATGTTGGGCAAAACACCACCTTGAGCAATGGTCACTCCCGACAATAATTTATTTAATTCTTCGTCATTTCGGATGGCCAATTGTAAGTGACGAGGAATAATTCTTGTTTTTTTGTTATCGCGGGCAGCATTACCGGCCAATTCCAAAACTTCAGCTGCCAAATATTCCATAACAGCAGCTAAATATACTGGAGCACCGGCACCAACACGTTCGGCATAATTGCCTTTGCGCAACAAACGGTGTATACGACCGACGGGAAATTGAAGACCAGCACGGTTTGACCGCGACTTTGCCTTTCCCTTCACTTTACCACCTTTACCGCGACCGGACATTTTTGATTTAGCACAATTATTATTTCACACAAAGAATATTACACTATGAACTGCACTGCACACTAGCACTATATGCCATTCATGCTAACACAGTCGCTGTATATATACTTTTTTGTTGTACAGACAGCTGCGCACACTCGGGCCGATGGCGCTTCGTGCCTAATTGACCGAATAAACGAACTCTTTGCCAGCAAAATAGTACTTAAGCGTGTCACTTTTACACTATATTATAATCAAGTGAAGTGTGAAGTGTGAAGTGTGCAAAGTGAAGGAAAATAAATAGTGAAAAAAAAAATGCCTCCTAAAACTAGTGGAAAAGCAGCGAAGAAGGCTGGTAAGGCCCAGAAGAATATTACCAAAAATGACAAGAAGAAGAAGCGCAAGAGGAAGGAAAGTTATGCAATTTACATTTATAAAGTATTGAAGCAAGTACATCCCGATACTGGTATTTCATCAAAAGCCATGAGTATCATGAACAGTTTCGTAAATGATATTTTTGAACGTATTGCTGCCGAAGCATCGCGTTTAGCTCACTACAACAAACGTTCAACTATCACTAGTCGGGAAATCCAAACAGCTGTACGTCTACTTTTGCCCGGTGAATTGGCCAAGCATGCTGTGAGCGAAGGCACCAAAGCTGTCACTAAATACACAAGTTCCAAGTAATTTATCCAAAAGATTTTGTAACGAATGGCAAAAAGGCCCTTTTCAGGGCCACAATATATAAATCAACAAAGAGATATAGCTAATTTATTATACAATACCTATATATGTACATATTATGAATGAATGGAATGACTGTTACGTATAGCGATATAATTTAATAACATATAATATACATATATGTACATATATATAGGTGATGTGATATGTGGAGAGCGCAAAATACAATTTGAACATTATGAATTAATTGGATTTCTAAAATATATATAATTTTTCGAATGATTTTGTTAAATATAATTTTTTGATCGATATGTTAAGGTTTTTTGTAGCCCTGAAAAGGGCTTATTTACTTCTTATACGCCACTTTAGTTTTGTTTTGTATAGTTTACTTTTTAGCTGGCGCTTTCTTGGCGACTGGTTTTTTATTGGCCGCGGCTTTCTTGGTTTTCACACTAGGCGTTTTCGCTTTTAATGCCTTTGATTTGCTTGGAGTCGATTTAGCTTTAGCTGGTTTGGCTTTAACTGATCCAGTCTTTTTCGCATCTTTCGCTTTAACCTTTTCACTTTTCTTCTTCTCCGCTGTTTTCTTACTGGCAACAGCTTTCTTCACTTTTTTCTCGCCACTAACTTTCTTACCACCAACCGCTGCCTTCTTCTTTGACACCACACCATCTGCCGATTTCGCCAATTTCTTTTTGGGCTTCTTCTCGGTGGATTTCACTGCTTTCTGTTGTGCCTTTGATTTACCTTCTCCAGATTTACTGGATTTACTAGCCGCCACTGATAGTTTGAAAGAACCGGATGCGCCCTTTCCTTTAGTTTGAATCAATTTACCACTAGTAACAGCCGACTTCAAATACCGCTTGATGAATGGTGCTAATTTTTGGGCATCACATTTGTATGTAGCACTGATGTATTTCTTAATTGCCAAAAGTGATGAGCCACCACGTTCCTTTAAGTTCTTAATTGATGCATCGACCATTTGTTGTGTCGGCGGATGAGTAGGAGCAACGGAAGGCTTTTTTGGCTTAACTACCTTTTTGGCAGGAACTTTTTTCTCAGAAATAGCAGAGGAGCCCGCTACCGGAGAACCAACACTCGCAACAGCAATTGTATCAGACATTTTCACTTTATTGATATTGATGTTATAATAATATACACACTTTAAGCACTAAAATTTCCATGTACATCTTAAAATTGTTATCCCTTTAAAATTTGAGACGCCAGTAGAAAAGATGTGTGACAAAAATTTCTGATCCAGTGCAAATTAACATCTCAATATGACAAACTTTAAAGTTTATTTAATTGACTAAAAATCGAATATTGAATTTATCAAAATGTTTTAAATGTAATTATATAGCCTAAATGTGTTGCTTTGATAATCTATTACACATTTTTCTTTGCAATATATATTTTTCATGTAAAATGAGATTTTGTCCAAACTTTGTGCTCTAAAAGTCAAAAATTTCCTCTTAAATTTCGATTTTCTCAAGAATTTTCAAATTAATTCCTAATATTATTTTACAAATTATAAATAATTCATATAATTAATGATCTAAACAAGTTACAACAAGATTTTTTTAAGAAATAAATAAAAATAAAATTTAATAAATTTCTAGTGGTTATCACTGGGGCCATTTTGCTGTTATTCATTAACTATGAAGTGTATACAGGCGATAGACTCAAATTTTCAACACAAAATGAAAATAATAATAAGACTATAATGATTACTAGTTAAATATACAATTTATATATATATTATTGCATAAATGTATACCAAAATAATATATTTATAGTAAATTATTAAATACATATATACATACATACATACATATGCATGTGTGTATATATGATGAAATTTGTATATCAACTAATATTTCATTAATTTGAAACCTAATTTCGTATAATCAGGGTTAGGTTAGGTATAAACGACGAAAAATTATGAAAATGATTAACGTATTCGAGTATTTACATATTTAATAACTAATATTCAATTGGATATAATGCTAATTACTGGCGCATGAAAAAATTTAACCCCATCTTATATGTGCATATACGTACTTAATATAGTGGTTTTGGTTTTTTTCCGTCATTCATTATTTTAAATTATTAAAGTATAATAAAATAGAAATATATATTAAAATAGAATATCGTTAAAAATTAATATTTATCATTTGATTGAATGTCAATTACTGTCAAATTAAGAATTTTAAAGATATAATATTACATAAGTATACGCAAAAATTTTTAAATTATATATATATATATATAATACATATATGTTAAATCAAAATTATTTTGAATCTTCGTTGAATGTATATCGTGGTCCTGAAAAGGACCGTTTTGTTTATGCTGTACACGTACATACATATGTTAGTAAAAATTGTTTAACCGCCGAATCCATACAAGGTACGTCCCTGTCTCTTCAAAGCATATACAACATCCATTGCTGTAACTGTTTTCCTTTTGGCGTGTTCAGTATAAGTAACTGCATCACGAATAACATTCTCCAAAAATACTTTTAAAACACCACGAGTTTCTTCATATATCAAGCCAGATATACGTTTTACACCTCCACGACGTGCCAAACGCCGAATAGCTGGTTTAGTGATACCCTGGATGTTATCACGTAAAACCTTACGATGACGCTTAGCACCACCTTTACCCAAGCCTTTTCCACCTTTGCCGCGACCAGTCATTTTTATTCACTTATTTTTTTGTTTGCACCAAGTATGTTCACTCACTCACTGTTCACTATTCACTGTGTTGTGCTCTAGCGAACGCACGTGTATTTATACAAAAAATCTACAGCAATCAATGATTTTTATCTCTTTCTAACACACACCCCGATTTTATGAACTTATGGAACAATTTTAGGCATTTTCTTACTTAAGCGTTTATTTTGCATGGAAATATAAGTGCAGTGAATAGTGTAGTACAGTGAGTGTTAAATAGTAAAATATAGTGCAGTGAGAAAAATGGCTCGTACAAAGCAAACAGCCCGTAAGTCGACCGGTGGTAAAGCACCTCGTAAACAATTGGCAACAAAAGCAGCACGTAAGAGTGCTCCGGCAACTGGTGGTGTTAAGAAGCCTCATCGTTATCGTCCTGGTACAGTGGCATTGCGTGAAATTCGTCGTTATCAAAAAAGTACCGAATTATTAATCCGCAAATTGCCATTCCAACGATTAGTTCGAGAAATTGCTCAAGATTTCAAAACTGATTTACGTTTCCAAAGTTCAGCTGTTATGGCTCTACAAGAAGCTAGTGAAGCATATTTGGTTGGACTGTTTGAGGATACCAATTTGTGTGCCATTCATGCAAAACGTGTAACAATTATGCCAAAAGATATCCAATTGGCCAGACGTATTCGTGGAGAACGTGCTTAATTGTATTAAATCAAATAAATACCCAAAACGGTCCTTTTCAGGACCACAATTTCTAAAACAATATGATCAAAAATTCACATCAAATAATTTTTAATATGTGTTTAATGTACATATGTAGATGCACACAACATATACATATGTACATATCTACCCTACACACTTAGCGTCTACAAACTGTACTGTACGTAGACGACTGTTTCTAGTATACATGTACATTCATATGTATCCTCTATACATATATACATATCTGCATACATATAAACGTATGGAACCCACATACATATACATATATACATATATATATTGTGTATTAATAATGCATCAAATAAATATTTATTTTTGTAAATTTTTAACAAAATAATATTATTAACCTCTTTGTATGGGAATTTTGTCGTCCTGAAAAGGACGGTTTTGTCGATTTACACTTTTTTACTTTAGCGATGTATACTGTGTATGTATATGTATTTATGCTTTCTTCTCCGTCTTCTTTGGTAAAAGTACAGCTTGAATGTTGGGCAAAACACCACCTTGAGCAATGGTCACTCCCGACAATAATTTATTTAATTCTTCGTCATTTCGGATGGCCAATTGTAAGTGACGAGGAATAATTCTTGTTTTTTTGTTATCGCGGGCAGCATTACCGGCCAATTCCAAAACTTCAGCTGCCAAATATTCCATAACAGCAGCTAAATATACTGGAGCACCGGCACCAACACGTTCGGCATAATTGCCTTTGCGCAACAAACGGTGTATACGACCGACGGGAAATTGAAGACCAGCACGGTTTGACCGCGACTTTGCCTTTCCCTTCACTTTACCACCTTTACCGCGACCGGACATTTTTGATTTAGCACAATTATTATTTCACACAAAGAATATTACACTATGAACTGCACTGCACACTAGCACTATATGCCATTCATGCTAACACAGTCGCTGTATATATACTTTTTTGTTGTACAGACAGCTGCGCACACTCGGGCCGATGGCGCTTCGTGCCTAATTGACCGAATAAACGAACTCTTTGCCAGCAAAATAGTACTTAAGCGTGTCACTTTTACACTATATTATAATCAAGTGAAGTGTGAAGTGTGAAGTGTGCAAAGTGAAGGAAAATAAATAGTGAAAAAAAAAATGCCTCCTAAAACTAGTGGAAAAGCAGCGAAGAAGGCTGGTAAGGCCCAGAAGAATATTACCAAAAATGACAAGAAGAAGAAGCGCAAGAGGAAGGAAAGTTATGCAATTTACATTTATAAAGTATTGAAGCAAGTACATCCCGATACTGGTATTTCATCAAAAGCCATGAGTATCATGAACAGTTTCGTAAATGATATTTTTGAACGTATTGCTGCCGAAGCATCGCGTTTAGCTCACTACAACAAACGTTCAACTATCACTAGTCGGGAAATCCAAACAGCTGTACGTCTACTTTTGCCCGGTGAATTGGCCAAGCATGCTGTGAGCGAAGGCACCAAAGCTGTCACTAAATACACAAGTTCCAAGTAATTTATCCAAAAGATTTTGTAACGAATGGCAAAAAGGCCCTTTTCAGGGCCACAATATATAAATCAACAAAGAGATATAGCTAATTTATTATACAATACCTATATATGTACATATTATGAATGAATGGAATGACTGTTACGTATAGCGATATAATTTAATAACATATAATATACATATACATATATGTACATATATATAGGTGATGTGATATGTGGAGAGCGCAAAATACAATTTGAACATTATGAATTAATTGGATTTCTAAAATATATATAATTTGTTAAATATAATTTTTTGATCGATATGTTAAGGTTTTTTGTAGCCCTGAAAAGGGCTTATTTACTTCTTATACGCCACTTTAGTTTTGTTTTGTATAGTTTACTTTTTAGCTGGCGCTTTCTTGGCGACTGGTTTTTTATTGGCCGCGGCTTTCTTGGTTTTCACACTAGGCGTTTTCGCTTTTAATGCCTTTGATTTGCTTGGAGTCGATTTAGCTTTAGCTGGTTTGGCTTTAACTGATCCAGTCTTTTTCGCATCTTTCGCTTTAACCTTTTCACTTTTCTTCTTCTCCGCTGTTTTCTTACTGGCAACAGCTTTCTTCACTTTTTTCTCGCCACTAACTTTCTTACCACCAACCGCTGCCTTCTTCTTTGACACCACACCATCTGCCAATTTCGCCAATTTCTTTTTGGGCTTCTTCTCGGTGGATTTCACTGCTTTCTGTTGTGCCTTTGATTTACCTTCTCCAGATTTACTGGATTTACTAGCCGCCACTGATAGTTTGAAAGAACCGGATGCGCCCTTTCCTTTAGTTTGAATCAATTTACCACTAGTAACAGCCGACTTCAAATACCGCTTGATGAATGGTGCTAATTTTTGGGCATCACATTTGTATGTAGCACTGATGTATTTCTTAATTGCCAAAAGTGATGAGCCACCACGTTCCTTTAAGTTCTTAATTGATGCATCGACCATTTGTTGTGTCGGCGGATGAGTAGGAGCAACGGAAGGCTTTTTTGGCTTAACTACCTTTTTGGCAGGAACTTTTTTCTCAGAAATAGCAGAGGAGCCCGCTACCGGAGAACCAACACTCGCAACAGCAATTGTATCAGACATTTTCACTTTATTGATATTGATGTTATAATAATATACACACTTTAAGCACTAAAATTTCCATGTACATCTTAAAATTGTTATCCCTTTAAAATTTGAGACGCCAGTAGAAAAGATGTGTGACAAAAATTTCTGATCCAGTGCAAATTAACATCTCAATATGACAAACTTTAAAGTTTATTTAATTGACTAAAAATCGAATATTGAATTTATCAAAATGTTTTAAATGTAATTATATAGCCTAAATGTGTTGCTTTGATAATCTATTACACATTTTTCTTTGCAATATATATTTTTCATGTAAAATGAGATTTTGTCCAAACTTTGTGCTCTAAAAGTCAAAAATTTCCTCTTAAATTTCGATTTTCTCAAGAATTTTCAAATTAATTCCTAATATTATTTTACAAATTATAAATAATTCATATAATTAATGATCTAAACAAGTTACAACAAGATTTTTTTAAGAAATAAATAAAAATAAAATTTAATAAATTTCTAGTGGTTATCACTGGGGCCATTTTGCTGTTATTCATTAACTATGAAGTGTATACAGGCGATAGACTCAAATTTTCAACACAAAATGAAAATAATAATAAGACTATAATGATTACTAGTTAAATATACAATTTATATATATATTATTGCATAAATGTATACCAAAATAATATATTTATAGTAAATTATTAAATACATATATACATACATACATACATATGCATGTGTGTATATATGATGAAATTTGTATATCAACTAATATTTCATTAATTTGAAACCTAATTTCGTATAATCAGGGTTAGGTTAGGTATAAACGACGAAAAATTATGAAAATGATTAACGTACTCGAGTATTTACATATTTAATAACTAATATTCAATTGGATATAATGCTAATTACTGGCGCATGAAAAAATTTAACCCCATCTTATATGTGCATATACGTACTTAATATAGTGGTTTTGGTTTTTTTCCGTCATTCATTATTTTAAATTATTAAAGTATAATAAAATAGAAATATATATTAAAATAGAATATCGTTAAAAATTAATATTTATCATTTGATTGAATGTCAATTACTGTCAAATTAAGAATTTTAAAGATATAATATTACATAAGTATACGCAAAAATTTTTAAATTATATATATATATATATAATACATATATGTTAAATCAAAATTATTTTGAATCTTCGTTGAATGTATATCGTGGTCCTGAAAAGGACCGTTTTGTTTATGCTGTACACGTACATACATATGTTAGTAAAAATTGTTTAACCGCCGAATCCATACAAGGTACGTCCCTGTCTCTTCAAAGCATATACAACATCCATTGCTGTAACTGTTTTCCTTTTGGCGTGTTCAGTATAAGTAACTGCATCACGAATAACATTCTCCAAAAATACTTTTAAAACACCACGAGTTTCTTCATATATCAAGCCAGATATACGTTTTACACCTCCACGACGTGCCAAACGCCGAATAGCTGGTTTAGTGATACCCTGGATGTTATCACGTAAAACCTTACGATGACGCTTAGCACCACCTTTACCCAAGCCTTTTCCACCTTTGCCGCGACCAGTCATTTTTATTCACTTATTTTTTTGTTTGCACCAAGTATGTTCACTCACTCACTGTTCACTATTCACTGTGTTGTGCTCTAGCGAACGCACGTGTATTTATACAAAAAATCTACAGCAATCAATGATTTTTATCTCTTTCTAACACACACCCCGATTTTATGAACTTATGGAACAATTTTAGGCATTTTCTTACTTAAGCGTTTATTTTGCATGGAAATATAAGTGCAGTGAATAGTGTAGTACAGTGAGTGTTAAATAGTAAAATATAGTGCAGTGAGAAAAATGGCTCGTACAAAGCAAACAGCCCGTAAGTCGACCGGTGGTAAAGCACCTCGTAAACAATTGGCAACAAAAGCAGCACGTAAGAGTGCTCCGGCAACTGGTGGTGTTAAGAAGCCTCATCGTTATCGTCCTGGTACAGTGGCATTGCGTGAAATTCGTCGTTATCAAAAAAGTACCGAATTATTAATCCGCAAATTGCCATTCCAACGATTAGTTCGAGAAATTGCTCAAGATTTCAAAACTGATTTACGTTTCCAAAGTTCAGCTGTTATGGCTCTACAAGAAGCTAGTGAAGCATATTTGGTTGGACTGTTTGAGGATACCAATTTGTGTGCCATTCATGCAAAACGTGTAACAATTATGCCAAAAGATATCCAATTGGCCAGACGTATTCGTGGAGAACGTGCTTAATTGTATTAAATCAAATAAATACCCAAAACGGTCCTTTTCAGGACCACAATTTCTAAAACAATATGATCAAAAATTCACATCAAATAATTTTTAATATGTGTTTAATGTACATATGTAGATGCACACAACATATACATATGTACATATCTACCCTACACACTTAGCGTCTACAAACTGTACTGTACGTAGACGACTGTTTCTAGTATACATGTACATTCATATGTATCCTCTATACATATATACATATCTGCATACATATAAACGTATGGAACCCACATACATATACATATATACATATATATATTGTGTATTAATAATGCATCAAATAAATATTTATTTTTGTAAATTTTTAACAAAATAATATTATTAACCTCTTTGTATGGGAATTTTGTCGTCCTGAAAAGGACGGTTTTGTCGATTTACACTTTTTTACTTTAGCGATGTATACTGTGTATGTATATGTATTTATGCTTTCTTCTCCGTCTTCTTTGGTAAAAGTACAGCTTGAATGTTGGGCAAAACACCACCTTGAGCAATGGTCACTCCCGACAATAATTTATTTAATTCTTCGTCATTTCGGATGGCCAATTGTAAGTGACGAGGAATAATTCTTGTTTTTTTGTTATCTCGGGCAGCATTACCGGCCAATTCCAAAACTTCAGCTGCCAAATATTCCATAACAGCAGCTAAATATACTGGAGCACCGGCACCAACACGTTCGGCATAATTGCCTTTGCGCAACAAACGGTGTATACGACCGACGGGAAATTGAAGACCAGCACGGTTTGACCGCGACTTTGCCTTTCCCTTCACTTTACCACCTTTACCGCGACCGGACATTTTTGATTTAGCACAATTATTATTTCACACAAAGAATATTACACTATGAACTGCACTGCACACTAGCACTATATGCCATTCATGCTAACACAGTCGCTGTATATATACTTTTTTGTTGTACAGACAGCTGCGCACACTCGGGCCGATGGCGCTTCGTGCCTAATTGACCGAATAAACGAACTCTTTGCCAGCAAAATAGTACTTAAGCGTGTCACTTTTACACTATATTATAATCAAGTGAAGTGTGAAGTGTGAAGTGTGCAAAGTGAAGGAAAATAAATAGTGAAAAAAAAAATGCCTCCTAAAACTAGTGGAAAAGCAGCGAAGAAGGCTGGTAAGGCCCAGAAGAATATTACCAAAAATGACAAGAAGAAGAAGCGCAAGAGGAAGGAAAGTTATGCAATTTACATTTATAAAGTATTGAAGCAAGTACATCCCGATACTGGTATTTCATCAAAAGCCATGAGTATCATGAACAGTTTCGTAAATGATATTTTTGAACGTATTGCTGCCGAAGCATCGCGTTTAGCTCACTACAACAAACGTTCAACTATCACTAGTCGGGAAATCCAAACAGCTGTACGTCTACTTTTGCCCGGTGAATTGGCCAAGCATGCTGTGAGCGAAGGCACCAAAGCTGTCACTAAATACACAAGTTCCAAGTAATTTATCCAAAAGATTTTGTAACGAATGGCAAAAAGGCCCTTTTCAGGGCCACAATATATAAATCAACAAAGAGATATAGCTAATTTATTATACAATACCTATATATGTACATATTATGAATGAATGGAATGACTGTTACGTATAGCGATATAATTTAATAACATATAATATACATATATGTACATATATATAGGTGATGTGATATGTGGAGAGCGCAAAATACAATTTGAACATTATGAATTAATTGGATTTCTAAAATATATATAATTTTTCGAATGATTTTGTTAAATATAATTTTTTGATCGATATGTTAAGGTTTTTTGTAGCCCTGAAAAGGGCTTATTTACTTCTTATACGCCACTTTAGTTTTGTTTTGTATAGTTTACTTTTTAGCTGGCGCTTTCTTGGCGACTGGTTTTTTATTGGCCGCGGCTTTCTTGGTTTTCACACTAGGCGTTTTCGCTTTTAATGCCTTTGATTTGCTTGGAGTCGATTTAGCTTTAGCTGGTTTGGCTTTAACTGATCCAGTCTTTTTCGCATCTTTCGCTTTAACCTTTTCACTTTTCTTCTTCTCCGCTGTTTTCTTACTGGCAACAGCTTTCTTCACTTTTTTCTCGCCACTAACTTTCTTACCACCAACCGCTGCCTTCTTCTTTGACACCACACCATCTGCCGATTTCGCCAATTTCTTTTTGGGCTTCTTCTCGGTGGATTTCACTGCTTTCTGTTGTGCCTTTGATTTACCTTCTCCAGATTTACTGGATTTACTAGCCGCCACTGATAGTTTGAAAGAACCGGATGCGCCCTTTCCTTTAGTTTGAATCAATTTACCACTAGTAACAGCCGACTTCAAATACCGCTTGATGAATGGTGCTAATTTTTGGGCATCACATTTGTATGTAGCACTGATGTATTTCTTAATTGCCAAAAGTGATGAGCCACCACGTTCCTTTAAGTTCTTAATTGATGCATCGACCATTTGTTGTGTCGGCGGATGAGTAGGAGCAACGGAAGGCTTTTTTGGCTTAACTACCTTTTTGGCAGGAACTTTTTTCTCAGAAATAGCAGAGGAGCCCGCTACCGGAGAACCAACACTCGCAACAGCAATTGTATCAGACATTTTCACTTTATTGATATTGATGTTATAATAATATACACACTTTAAGCACTAAAATTTCCATGTACATCTTAAAATTGTTATCCCTTTAAAATTTGAGACGCCAGTAGAAAAGATGTGTGACAAAAATTTCTGATCCAGTGCAAATTAACATCTCAATATGACAAACTTTAAAGTTTATTTAATTGACTAAAAATCGAATATTGAATTTATCAAAATGTTTTAAATGTAATTATATAGCCTAAATGTGTTGCTTTGATAATCTATTACACATTTTTCTTTGCAATATATATTTTTCATGTAAAATGAGATTTTGTCCAAACTTTGTGCTCTAAAAGTCAAAAATTTCCTCTTAAATTTCGATTTTCTCAAGAATTTTCAAATTAATTCCTAATATTATTTTACAAATTATAAATAATTCATATAATTAATGATCTAAACAAGTTACAACAAGATTTTTTTAAGAAATAAATAAAAATAAAATTTAATAAATTTCTAGTGGTTATCACTGGGGCCATTTTGCTGTTATTCATTAACTATGAAGTGTATACAGGCGATAGACTCAAATTTTCAACACAAAATGAAAATAATAATAAGACTATAATGATTACTAGTTAAATATACAATTTATATATATATTATTGCATAAATGTATACCAAAATAATATATTTATAGTAAATTATTAAATACATATATACATACATACATACATATGCATGTGTGTATATATGATGAAACTTGTATATCAACTAATATTTCATTAATTTGAAACCTAATTTCGTATAATCAGGGTTAGGTTAGGTATAAACGACGAAAAATTATGAAAATGATTAACGTATTCGAGTATTTACATATTTAATAACTAATATTCAATTGGATATAATGCTAATTACTGGCGCATGAAAAAATTTAACCCCATCTTATATGTGCATATACGTACTTAATATAGTGGTTTTGGTTTTTTTCCGTCATTCATTATTTTAAATTATTAAAGTATAATAAAATAGAAATATATATTAAAATAGAATATCGTTAAAAATTAATATTTATCATTTGATTGAATGTCAATTACTGTCAAATTAAGAATTTTAAAGATATAATATTACATAAGTATACGCAAAAATTTTTAAATTATATATATATATATATAATACATATATGTTAAATCAAAATTATTTTGAATCTTCGTTGAATGTATATCGTGGTCCTGAAAAGGACCGTTTTGTTTATGCTGTACACGTACATACATATGTTAGTAAAAATTGTTTAACCGCCGAATCCATACAAGGTACGTCCCTGTCTCTTCAAAGCATATACAACATCCATTGCTGTAACTGTTTTCCTTTTGGCGTGTTCAGTATAAGTAACTGCATCACGAATAACATTCTCCAAAAATACTTTTAAAACACCACGAGTTTCTTCATATATCAAGCCAGATATACGTTTTACACCTCCACGACGTGCCAAACGCCGAATAGCTGGTTTAGTGATACCCTGGATGTTATCACGTAAAACCTTACGATGACGCTTAGCACCACCTTTACCCAAGCCTTTTCCACCTTTGCCGCGACCAGTCATTTTTATTCACTTATTTTTTTGTTTGCACCAAGTATGTTCACTCACTCACTGTTCACTATTCACTGTGTTGTGCTCTAGCGAACGCACGTGTATTTATACAAAAAATCTACAGCAATCAATGATTTTTATCTCTTTCTAACACACACCCCGATTTTATGAACTTATGGAACAATTTTAGGCATTTTCTTACTTAAGCGTTTATTTTGCATGGAAATATAAGTGCAGTGAATAGTGTAGTACAGTGAGTGTTAAATAGTAAAATATAGTGCAGTGAGAAAAATGGCTCGTACAAAGCAAACAGCCCGTAAGTCGACCGGTGGTAAAGCACCTCGTAAACAATTGGCAACAAAAGCAGCACGTAAGAGTGCTCCGGCAACTGGTGGTGTTAAGAAGCCTCATCGTTATCGTCCTGGTACAGTGGCATTGCGTGAAATTCGTCGTTATCAAAAAAGTACCGAATTATTAATCCGCAAATTGCCATTCCAACGATTAGTTCGAGAAATTGCTCAAGATTTCAAAACTGATTTACGTTTCCAAAGTTCAGCTGTTATGGCTCTACAAGAAGCTAGTGAAGCATATTTGGTTGGACTGTTTGAGGATACCAATTTGTGTGCCATTCATGCAAAACGTGTAACAATTATGCCAAAAGATATCCAATTGGCCAGACGTATTCGTGGAGAACGTGCTTAATTGTATTAAATCAAATAAATACCCAAAACGGTCCTTTTCAGGACCACAATTTCTAAAACAATATGATCAAAAATTCACATCAAATAATTTTTAATATGTGTTTAATGTACATATGTAGATGCACACAACATATACATATGTACATATCTACCCTACACACTTAGCGTCTACAAACTGTACTGTACGTAGACGACTGTTTCTAGTATACATGTACATTCATATGTATCCTCTATACATATATACATATCTGCATACATATAAACGTATGGAACCCACATACATATACATATATACATATATATATTGTGTATTAATAATGCATCAAATAAATATTTATTTTTGTAAATTTTTAACAAAATAATATTATTAACCTCTTTGTATGGGAATTTTGTCGTCCTGAAAAGGACGGTTTTGTCGATTTACACTTTTTTACTTTAGCGATGTATACTGTGTATGTATATGTATTTATGCTTTCTTCTCCGTCTTCTTTGGTAAAAGTACAGCTTGAATGTTGGGCAAAACACCACCTTGAGCAATGGTCACTCCCGACAATAATTTATTTAATTCTTCGTCATTTCGGATGGCCAATTGTAAGTGACGAGGAATAATTCTTGTTTTTTTGTTATCGCGGGCAGCATTACCGGCCAATTCCAAAACTTCAGCTGCCAAATATTCCATAACAGCAGCTAAATATACTGGAGCACCGGCACCAACACGTTCGGCATAATTGCCTTTGCGCAACAAACGGTGTATACGACCGACGGGAAATTGAAGACCAGCACGGTTTGACCGCGACTTTGCCTTTCCCTTCACTTTACCACCTTTACCGCGACCGGACATTTTTGATTTAGCACAATTATTATTTCACACAAAGAATATTACACTATGAACTGCACTGCACACTAGCACTATATGCCATTCATGCTAACACAGTCGCTGTATATATACTTTTTTGTTGTACAGACAGCTGCGCACACTCGGGCCGATGGCGCTTCGTGCCTAATTGACCGAATAAACGAACTCTTTGCCAGCAAAATAGTACTTAAGCGTGTCACTTTTACACTATATTATAATCAAGTGAAGTGTGAAGTGTGAAGTGTGCAAAGTGAAGGAAAATAAATAGTGAAAAAAAAAATGCCTCCTAAAACTAGTGGAAAAGCAGCGAAGAAGGCTGGTAAGGCCCAGAAGAATATTACCAAAAATGACAAGAAGAAGAAGCGCAAGAGGAAGGAAAGTTATGCAATTTACATTTATAAAGTATTGAAGCAAGTACATCCCGATACTGGTATTTCATCAAAAGCCATGAGTATCATGAACAGTTTCGTAAATGATATTTTTGAACGTATTGCTGCCGAAGCATCGCGTTTAGCTCACTACAACAAACGTTCAACTATCACTAGTCGGGAAATCCAAACAGCTGTACGTCTACTTTTGCCCGGTGAATTGGCCAAGCATGCTGTGAGCGAAGGCACCAAAGCTGTCACTAAATACACAAGTTCCAAGTAATTTATCCAAAAGATTTTGTAACGAATGGCAAAAAGGCCCTTTTCAGGGCCACAATATATAAATCAACAAAGAGATATAGCTAATTTATTATACAATACCTATATATGTACATATTATGAATGAATGGAATGACTGTTACGTATAGCGATATAATTTAATAACATATAATATACATATATGTACATATATATAGGTGATGTGATATGTGGAGAGCGCAAAATACAATTTGAACATTATGAATTAATTGGATTTCTAAAATATATATAATTTTTCGAATGATTTTGTTAAATATAATTTTTTGATCGATATGTTAAGGTTTTTTGTAGCCCTGAAAAGGGCTTATTTACTTCTTATACGCCACTTTAGTTTTGTTTTGTATAGTTTACTTTTTAGCTGGCGCTTTCTTGGCGACTGGTTTTTTATTGGCCGCGGCTTTCTTGGTTTTCACACTAGGCGTTTTCGCTTTTAATGCCTTTGATTTGCTTGGAGTCGATTTAGCTTTAGCTGGTTTGGCTTTAACTGATCCAGTCTTTTTCGCATCTTTCGCTTTAACCTTTTCACTTTTCTTCTTCTCCGCTGTTTTCTTACTGGCAACAGCTTTCTTCACTTTTTTCTCGCCACTAACTTTCTTACCACCAACCGCTGCCTTCTTCTTTGACACCACACCATCTGCCGATTTCGCCAATTTCTTTTTGGGCTTCTTCTCGGTGGATTTCACTGCTTTCTGTTGTGCCTTTGATTTACCTTCTCCAGATTTACTGGATTTACTAGCCGCCACTGATAGTTTGAAAGAACCGGATGCGCCCTTTCCTTTAGTTTGAATCAATTTACCACTAGTAACAGCCGACTTCAAATACCGCTTGATGAATGGTGCTAATTTTTGGGCATCACATTTGTATGTAGCACTGATGTATTTCTTAATTGCCAAAAGTGATGAGCCACCACGTTCCTTTAAGTTCTTAATTGATGCATCGACCATTTGTTGTGTCGGCGGATGAGTAGGAGCAACGGAAGGCTTTTTTGGCTTAACTACCTTTTTGGCAGGAACTTTTTTCTCAGAAATAGCAGAGGAGCCCGCTACCGGAGAACCAACACTCGCAACAGCAATTGTATCAGACATTTTCACTTTATTGATATTGATGTTATAATAATATACACACTTTAAGCACTAAAATTTCCATGTACATCTTAAAATTGTTATCCCTTTAAAATTTGAGACGCCAGTAGAAAAGATGTGTGACAAAAATTTCTGATCCAGTGCAAATTAACATCTCAATATGACAAACTTTAAAGTTTATTTAATTGACTAAAAATCGAATATTGAATTTATCAAAATGTTTTAAATGTAATTATATAGCCTAAATGTGTTGCTTTGATAATCTATTACACATTTTTCTTTGCAATATATATTTTTCATGTAAAATGAGATTTTGTCCAAACTTTGTGCTCTAAAAGTCAAAAATTTCCTCTTAAATTTCGATTTTCTCAAGAATTTTCAAATTAATTCCTAATATTATTTTACAAATTATAAATAATTCATATAATTAATGATCTAAACAAGTTACAACAAGATTTTTTTAAGAAATAAATAAAAATAAAATTTAATAAATTTCTAGTGGTTATCACTGGGGCCATTTTGCTGTTATTCATTAACTATGAAGTGTATACAGGCGATAGACTCAAATTTTCAACACAAAATGAAAATAATAATAAGACTATAATGATTACTAGTTAAATATACAATTTATATATATATTATTGCATAAATGTATACCAAAATAATATATTTATAGTAAATTATTAAATACATATATACATACATACATACATATGCATGTGTGTATATATGATGAAATTTGTATATCAACTAATATTTCATTAATTTGAAACCTAATTTCGTATAATCAGGGTTAGGTTAGGTATAAACGACGAAAAATTATGAAAATGATTAACGTATTCGAGTATTTACATATTTAATAACTAATATTCAATTGGATATAATGCTAATTACTGGCGCATGAAAAAATTTAACCCCATCTTATATGTGCATATACGTACTTAATATAGTGGTTTTGGTTTTTTTCCGTCATTCATTATTTTAAATTATTAAAGTATAATAAAATAGAAATATATATTAAAATAGAATATCGTTAAAAATTAATATTTATCATTTGATTGAATGTCAATTACTGTCAAATTAAGAATTTTAAAGATATAATATTACATAAGTATACGCAAAAATTTTTAAATTATATATATATATATATAATACATATATGTTAAATCAAAATTATTTTGAATCTTCGTTGAATGTATATCGTGGTCCTGAAAAGGACCGTTTTGTTTATGCTGTACACGTACATACATATGTTAGTAAAAATTGTTTAACCGCCGAATCCATACAAGGTACGTCCCTGTCTCTTCAAAGCATATACAACATCCATTGCTGTAACTGTTTTCCTTTTGGCGTGTTCAGTATAAGTAACTGCATCACGAATAACATTCTCCAAAAATACTTTTAAAACACCACGAGTTTCTTCATATATCAAGCCAGATATACGTTTTACACCTCCACGACGTGCCAAACGCCGAATAGCTGGTTTAGTGATACCCTGGATGTTATCACGTAAAACCTTACGATGACGCTTAGCACCACCTTTACCCAAGCCTTTTCCACCTTTGCCGCGACCAGTCATTTTTATTCACTTATTTTTTTGTTTGCACCAAGTATGTTCACTCACTCACTGTTCACTATTCACTGTGTTGTGCTCTAGCGAACGCACGTGTATTTATACAAAAAATCTACAGCAATCAATGATTTTTATCTCTTTCTAACACACACCCCGATTTTATGAACTTATGGAACAATTTTAGGCATTTTCTTACTTAAGCGTTTATTTTGCATGGAAATATAAGTGCAGTGAATAGTGTAGTACAGTGAGTGTTAAATAGTAAAATATAGTGCAGTGAGAAAAATGGCTCGTACAAAGCAAACAGCCCGTAAGTCGACCGGTGGTAAAGCACCTCGTAAACAATTGGCAACAAAAGCAGCACGTAAGAGTGCTCCGGCAACTGGTGGTGTTAAGAAGCCTCATCGTTATCGTCCTGGTACAGTGGCATTGCGTGAAATTCGTCGTTATCAAAAAAGTACCGAATTATTAATCCGCAAATTGCCATTCCAACGATTAGTTCGAGAAATTGCTCAAGATTTCAAAACTGATTTACGTTTCCAAAGTTCAGCTGTTATGGCTCTACAAGAAGCTAGTGAAGCATATTTGGTTGGACTGTTTGAGGATACCAATTTGTGTGCCATTCATGCAAAACGTGTAACAATTATGCCAAAAGATATCCAATTGGCCAGACGTATTCGTGGAGAACGTGCTTAATTGTATTAAATCAAATAAATACCCAAAACGGTCCTTTTCAGGACCACAATTTCTAAAACAATATGATCAAAAATTCACATCAAATAATTTTTAATATGTGTTGTGTACATATGTAGATGCACACAACATATACATATGTACATATCTACCCTACACACTTAGCGTCTACAAACTGTACTGTACGTAGACGACTGTTTCTAGTATACATGTACATTCATATGTATCCTCTATACATATATACATATCTGCATACATATAAACGTATGGAACCCACATACATATACATATATACATATATATATTGTGTATTAATAATGCATCAAATAAATATTTATTTTTGTAAATTTTTAACAAAATAATATTATTAACCTCTTTGTATGGGAATTTTGTCGTCCTGAAAAGGACGGTTTTGTCGATTTACACTTTTTTACTTTAGCGATGTATACTGTGTATGTATATGTATTTATGCTTTCTTCTCCGTCTTCTTTGGTAAAAGTACAGCTTGAATGTTGGGCAAAACACCACCTTGAGCAATGGTCACTCCCGACAATAATTTATTTAATTCTTCGTCATTTCGGATGGCCAATTGTAAGTGACGAGGAATAATTCTTGTTTTTTTGTTATCGCGGGCAGCATTACCGGCCAATTCCAAAACTTCAGCTGCCAAATATTCCATAACAGCAGCTAAATATACTGGAGCACCGGCACCAACACGTTCGGCATAATTGCCTTTGCGCAACAAACGGTGTATACGACCGACGGGAAATTGAAGACCAGCACGGTTTGACCGCGACTTTGCCTTTCCCTTCACTTTACCACCTTTACCGCGACCGGACATTTTTGATTTAGCACAATTATTATTTCACACAAAGAATATTACACTATGAACTGCACTGCACACTAGCACTATATGCCATTCATGCTAACACAGTCGCTGTATATATACTTTTTTGTTGTACAGACAGCTGCGCACACTCGGGCCGATGGCGCTTCGTGCCTAATTGACCGAATAAACGAACTCTTTGCCAGCAAAATAGTACTTAAGCGTGTCACTTTTACACTATATTATAATCAAGTGAAGTGTGAAGTGTGAAGTGTGCAAAGTGAAGGAAAATAAATAGTGAAAAAAAAAATGCCTCCTAAAACTAGTGGAAAAGCAGCGAAGAAGGCTGGTAAGGCCCAGAAGAATATTACCAAAAATGACAAGAAGAAGAAGCGCAAGAGGAAGGAAAGTTATGCAATTTACATTTATAAAGTATTGAAGCAAGTACATCCCGATACTGGTATTTCATCAAAAGCCATGAGTATCATGAACAGTTTCGTAAATGATATTTTTGAACGTATTGCTGCCGAAGCATCGCGTTTAGCTCACTACAACAAACGTTCAACTATCACTAGTCGGGAAATCCAAACAGCTGTACGTCTACTTTTGCCCGGTGAATTGGCCAAGCATGCTGTGAGCGAAGGCACCAAAGCTGTCACTAAATACACAAGTTCCAAGTAATTTATCCAAAAGATTTTGTAACGAATGGCAAAAAGGCCCTTTTCAGGGCCACAATATATAAATCAACAAAGAGATATAGCTAATTTATTATACAATACCTATATATGTACATATTATGAATGAATGGAATGACTGTTACGTATAGCGATATAATTTAATAACATATAATATACATATACATATATGTACATATATATAGGTGATGTGATATGTGGAGAGCGCAAAATACAATTTGAACATTATGAATTAATTGGATTTCTAAAATATATATAATTTGTTAAATATAATTTTTTGATCGATATGTTAAGGTTTTTTGTAGCCCTGAAAAGGGCTTATTTACTTCTTATACGCCACTTTAGTTTTGTTTTGTATAGTTTACTTTTTAGCTGGCGCTTTCTTGGCGACTGGTTTTTTATTGGCCGCGGCTTTCTTGGTTTTCACACTAGGCGTTTTCGCTTTTAATGCCTTTGATTTGCTTGGAGTCGATTTAGCTTTAGCTGGTTTGGCTTTAACTGATCCAGTCTTTTTCGCATCTTTCGCTTTAACCTTTTCACTTTTCTTCTTCTCCGCTGTTTTCTTACTGGCAACAGCTTTCTTCACTTTTTTCTCGCCACTAACTTTCTTACCACCAACCGCTGCCTTCTTCTTTGACACCACACCATCTGCCAATTTCGCCAATTTCTTTTTGGGCTTCTTCTCGGTGGATTTCACTGCTTTCTGTTGTGCCTTTGATTTACCTTCTCCAGATTTACTGGATTTACTAGCCGCCACTGATAGTTTGAAAGAACCGGATGCGCCCTTTCCTTTAGTTTGAATCAATTTACCACTAGTAACAGCCGACTTCAAATACCGCTTGATGAATGGTGCTAATTTTTGGGCATCACATTTGTATGTAGCACTGATGTATTTCTTAATTGCCAAAAGTGATGAGCCACCACGTTCCTTTAAGTTCTTAATTGATGCATCGACCATTTGTTGTGTCGGCGGATGAGTAGGAGCAACGGAAGGCTTTTTTGGCTTAACTACCTTTTTGGCAGGAACTTTTTTCTCAGAAATAGCAGAGGAGCCCGCTACCGGAGAACCAACACTCGCAACAGCAATTGTATCAGACATTTTCACTTTATTGATATTGATGTTATAATAATATACACACTTTAAGCACTAAAATTTCCATGTACATCTTAAAATTGTTATCCCTTTAAAATTTGAGACGCCAGTAGAAAAGATGTGTGACAAAAATTTCTGATCCAGTGCAAATTAACATCTCAATATGACAAACTTTAAAGTTTATTTAATTGACTAAAAATCGAATATTGAATTTATCAAAATGTTTTAAATGTAATTATATAGCCTAAATGTGTTGCTTTGATAATCTATTACACATTTTTCTTTGCAATATATATTTTTCATGTAAAATGAGATTTTGTCCAAACTTTGTGCTCTAAAAGTCAAAAATTTCCTCTTAAATTTCGATTTTCTCAAGAATTTTCAAATTAATTCCTAATATTATTTTACAAATTATAAATAATTCATATAATTAATGATCTAAACAAGTTACAACAAGATTTTTTTAAGAAATAAATAAAAATAAAATTTAATAAATTTCTAGTGGTTATCACTGGGGCCATTTTGCTGTTATTCATTAACTATGAAGTGTATACAGGCGATAGACTCAAATTTTCAACACAAAATGAAAATAATAATAAGACTATAATGATTACTAGTTAAATATACAATTTATATATATATTATTGCATAAATGTATACCAAAATAATATATTTATAGTAAATTATTAAATACATATATACATACATACATACATATGCATGTGTGTATATATGATGAAATTTGTATATCAACTAATATTTCATTAATTTGAAACCTAATTTCGTATAATCAGGGTTAGGTTAGGTATAAACGACGAAAAATTATGAAAATGATTAACGTACTCGAGTATTTACATATTTAATAACTAATATTCAATTGGATATAATGCTAATTACTGGCGCATGAAAAAATTTAACCCCATCTTATATGTGCATATACGTACTTAATATAGTGGTTTTGGTTTTTTTCCGTCATTCATTATTTTAAATTATTAAAGTATAATAAAATAGAAATATATATTAAAATAGAATATCGTTAAAAATTAATATTTATCATTTGATTGAATGTCAATTACTGTCAAATTAAGAATTTTAAAGATATAATATTACATAAGTATACGCAAAAATTTTTAAATTATATATATATATATATAATACATATATGTTAAATCAAAATTATTTTGAATCTTCGTTGAATGTATATCGTGGTCCTGAAAAGGACCGTTTTGTTTATGCTGTACACGTACATACATATGTTAGTAAAAATTGTTTAACCGCCGAATCCATACAAGGTACGTCCCTGTCTCTTCAAAGCATATACAACATCCATTGCTGTAACTGTTTTCCTTTTGGCGTGTTCAGTATAAGTAACTGCATCACGAATAACATTCTCCAAAAATACTTTTAAAACACCACGAGTTTCTTCATATATCAAGCCAGATATACGTTTTACACCTCCACGACGTGCCAAACGCCGAATAGCTGGTTTAGTGATACCCTGGATGTTATCACGTAAAACCTTACGATGACGCTTAGCACCACCTTTACCCAAGCCTTTTCCACCTTTGCCGCGACCAGTCATTTTTATTCACTTATTTTTTTGTTTGCACCAAGTATGTTCACTCACTCACTGTTCACTATTCACTGTGTTGTGCTCTAGCGAACGCACGTGTATTTATACAAAAAATCTACAGCAATCAATGATTTTTATCTCTTTCTAACACACACCCCGATTTTATGAACTTATGGAACAATTTTAGGCATTTTCTTACTTAAGCGTTTATTTTGCATGGAAATATAAGTGCAGTGAATAGTGTAGTACAGTGAGTGTTAAATAGTAAAATATAGTGCAGTGAGAAAAATGGCTCGTACAAAGCAAACAGCCCGTAAGTCGACCGGTGGTAAAGCACCTCGTAAACAATTGGCAACAAAAGCAGCACGTAAGAGTGCTCCGGCAACTGGTGGTGTTAAGAAGCCTCATCGTTATCGTCCTGGTACAGTGGCATTGCGTGAAATTCGTCGTTATCAAAAAAGTACCGAATTATTAATCCGCAAATTGCCATTCCAACGATTAGTTCGAGAAATTGCTCAAGATTTCAAAACTGATTTACGTTTCCAAAGTTCAGCTGTTATGGCTCTACAAGAAGCTAGTGAAGCATATTTGGTTGGACTGTTTGAGGATACCAATTTGTGTGCCATTCATGCAAAACGTGTAACAATTATGCCAAAAGATATCCAATTGGCCAGACGTATTCGTGGAGAACGTGCTTAATTGTATTAAATCAAATAAATACCCAAAACGGTCCTTTTCAGGACCACAATTTCTAAAACAATATGATCAAAAATTCACATCAAATAATTTTTAATATGTGTTTAATGTACATATGTAGATGCACACAACATATACATATGTACATATCTACCCTACACACTTAGCGTCTACAAACTGTACTGTACGTAGACGACTGTTTCTAGTATACATGTACATTCATATGTATCCTCTATACATATATACATATCTGCATACATATAAACGTATGGAACCCACATACATATACATATATACATATATATATTGTGTATTAATAATGCATCAAATAAATATTTATTTTTGTAAATTTTTAACAAAATAATATTATTAACCTCTTTGTATGGGAATTTTGTCGTCCTGAAAAGGACGGTTTTGTCGATTTACACTTTTTTACTTTAGCGATGTATACTGTGTATGTATATGTATTTATGCTTTCTTCTCCGTCTTCTTTGGTAAAAGTACAGCTTGAATGTTGGGCAAAACACCACCTTGAGCAATGGTCACTCCCGACAATAATTTATTTAATTCTTCGTCATTTCGGATGGCCAATTGTAAGTGACGAGGAATAATTCTTGTTTTTTTGTTATCTCGGGCAGCATTACCGGCCAATTCCAAAACTTCAGCTGCCAAATATTCCATAACAGCAGCTAAATATACTGGAGCACCGGCACCAACACGTTCGGCATAATTGCCTTTGCGCAACAAACGGTGTATACGACCGACGGGAAATTGAAGACCAGCACGGTTTGACCGCGACTTTGCCTTTCCCTTCACTTTACCACCTTTACCGCGACCGGACATTTTTGATTTAGCACAATTATTATTTCACACAAAGAATATTACACTATGAACTGCACTGCACACTAGCACTATATGCCATTCATGCTAACACAGTCGCTGTATATATACTTTTTTGTTGTACAGACAGCTGCGCACACTCGGGCCGATGGCGCTTCGTGCCTAATTGACCGAATAAACGAACTCTTTGCCAGCAAAATAGTACTTAAGCGTGTCACTTTTACACTATATTATAATCAAGTGAAGTGTGAAGTGTGCAAAGTGAAGGAAAATAAATAGTGAAAAAAAAATGCCTCCTAAAACTAGTGGAAAAGCAGCGAAGAAGGCTGGTAAGGCCCAGAAGAATATTACCAAAAATGACAAGAAGAAGAAGCGCAATAGGAAGGAAAGTTATGCAATTTACATTTATAAAGTATTGAAGCAAGTACATCCCGATACTGGTATTTCATCAAAAGCCATGAGTATCATGAACAGTTTCGTAAATGATATTTTTGAACGTATTGCTGCCGAAGCATCGCGTTTAGCTCACTACAACAAACGTTCAACTATCACTAGTCGGGAAATCCAAACAGCTGTACGTCTACTTTTGCCCGGTGAATTGGCCAAGCATGCTGTGAGCGAAGGCACCAAAGCTGTCACTAAATACACAAGTTCCAAGTAATTTATCCAAAAGATTTTGTAACGAATGGCAAAAAGGCCCTTTTCAGGGCCACAATATATAAATCAACAAAGAGATATAGCTAATTTATTATACAATACCTATATATGTACATATTATGAATGAATGGAATGACTGTTACGTATAGCGATATAATTTAATAACATATAATATACATATACATATATGTACATATATATAGGTGATGTGATATGTGGAGAGCGCAAAATACAATTTGAACATTATGAATTAATTGGATTTCTAAAATATATATAATTTGTTAAATATAATTTTTTGATCGATATGTTAAGGTTTTTTGTAGCCCTGAAAAGGGCTTATTTACTTCTTATACGCCACTTTAGTTTTGTTTTGTATAGTTTACTTTTTAGCTGGCGCTTTCTTGGCGACTGGTTTTTTATTGGCCGCGGCTTTCTTGGTTTTCACACTAGGCGTTTTCGCTTTTAATGCCTTTGATTTGCTTGGAGTCGATTTAGCTTTAGCTGGTTTGGCTTTAACTGATCCAGTCTTTTTCGCATCTTTCGCTTTAACCTTTTCACTTTTCTTCTTCTCCGCTGTTTTCTTACTGGCAACAGCTTTCTTCACTTTTTTCTCGCCACTAACTTTCTTACCACCAACCGCTGCCTTCTTCTTTGACACCACACCATCTGCCGATTTCGCCAATTTCTTTTTGGGCTTCTTCTCGGTGGATTTCACTGCTTTCTGTTGTGCCTTTGATTTACCTTCTCCAGATTTACTGGATTTACTAGCCGCCACTGATAGTTTGAAAGAACCGGATGCGCCCTTTCCTTTAGTTTGAATCAATTTACCACTAGTAACAGCCGACTTCAAATACCGCTTGATGAATGGTGCTAATTTTTGGGCATCACATTTGTATGTAGCACTGATGTATTTCTTAATTGCCAAAAGTGATGAGCCACCACGTTCCTTTAAGTTCTTAATTGATGCATCGACCATTTGTTGTGTCGGCGGATGAGTAGGAGCAACGGAAGGCTTTTTTGGCTTAACTACCTTTTTGGCAGGAACTTTTTTCTCAGAAATAGCAGAGGAGCCCGCTACCGGAGAACCAACACTCGCAACAGCAATTGTATCAGACATTTTCACTTTATTGATATTGATGTTATAATAATATACACACTTTAAGCACTAAAATTTCCATGTACATCTTAAAATTGTTATCCCTTTAAAATTTGAGACGCCAGTAGAAAAGATGTGTGACAAAAATTTCTGATCCAGTGCAAATTAACATCTCAATATGACAAACTTTAAAGTTTATTTAATTGACTAAAAATCGAATATTGAATTTATCAAAATGTTTTAAATGTAATTATATAGCCTAAATGTGTTGCTTTGATAATCTATTACACATTTTTCTTTGCAATATATATTTTTCATGTAAAATGAGATTTTGTCCAAACTTTGTGCTCTAAAAGTCAAAAATTTCCTCTTAAATTTCGATTTTCTCAAGAATTTTCAAATTAATTCCTAATATTATTTTACAAATTATAAATAATTCATATAATTAATGATCTAAACAAGTTACAACAAGATTTTTTTAAGAAATAAATAAAAATAAAATTTAATAAATTTCTAGTGGTTATCACTGGGGCCATTTTGCTGTTATTCATTAACTATGAAGTGTATACAGGCGATAGACTCAAATTTTCAACACAAAATGAAAATAATAATAAGACTATAATGATTACTAGTTAAATATACAATTTATATATATATTATTGCATAAATGTATACCAAAATAATATATTTATAGTAAATTATTAAATACATATATACATACATACATACATATGCATGTGTGTATATATGATGAAATTTGTATATCAACTAATATTTCATTAATTTGAAACCTAATTTCGTATAATCAGGGTTAGGTTAGGTATAAACGACGAAAAATTATGAAAATGATTAACGTATTCGAGTATTTACATATTTAATAACTAATATTCAATTGGATATAATGCTAATTACTGGCGCATGAAAAAATTTAACCCCATCTTATATGTGCATATACGTACTTAATATAGTGGTTTTGGTTTTTTTCCGTCATTCATTATTTTAAATTATTAAAGTATAATAAAATAGAAATATATATTAAAATAGAATATCGTTAAAAATTAATATTTATCATTTGATTGAATGTCAATTACTGTCAAATTAAGAATTTTAAAGATATAATATTACATAAGTATACGCAAAAATTTTTAAATTATATATATATATATATAATACATATATGTTAAATCAAAATTATTTTGAATCTTCGTTGAATGTATATCGTGGTCCTGAAAAGGACCGTTTTGTTTATGCTGTACACGTACATACATATGTTAGTAAAAATTGTTTAACCGCCGAATCCATACAAGGTACGTCCCTGTCTCTTCAAAGCATATACAACATCCATTGCTGTAACTGTTTTCCTTTTGGCGTGTTCAGTATAAGTAACTGCATCACGAATAACATTCTCCAAAAATACTTTTAAAACACCACGAGTTTCTTCATATATCAAGCCAGATATACGTTTTACACCTCCACGACGTGCCAAACGCCGAATAGCTGGTTTAGTGATACCCTGGATGTTATCACGTAAAACCTTACGATGACGCTTAGCACCACCTTTACCCAAGCCTTTTCCACCTTTGCCGCGACCAGTCATTTTTATTCACTTATTTTTTTGTTTGCACCAAGTATGTTCACTCACTCACTGTTCACTATTCACTGTGTTGTGCTCTAGCGAACGCACGTGTATTTATACAAAAAATCTACAGCAATCAATGATTTTTATCTCTTTCTAACACACACCCCGATTTTATGAACTTATGGAACAATTTTAGGCATTTTCTTACTTAAGCGTTTATTTTGCATGGAAATATAAGTGCAGTGAATAGTGTAGTACAGTGAGTGTTAAATAGTAAAATATAGTGCAGTGAGAAAAATGGCTCGTACAAAGCAAACAGCCCGTAAGTCGACCGGTGGTAAAGCACCTCGTAAACAATTGGCAACAAAAGCAGCACGTAAGAGTGCTCCGGCAACTGGTGGTGTTAAGAAGCCTCATCGTTATCGTCCTGGTACAGTGGCATTGCGTGAAATTCGTCGTTATCAAAAAAGTACCGAATTATTAATCCGCAAATTGCCATTCCAACGATTAGTTCGAGAAATTGCTCAAGATTTCAAAACTGATTTACGTTTCCAAAGTTCAGCTGTTATGGCTCTACAAGAAGCTAGTGAAGCATATTTGGTTGGACTGTTTGAGGATACCAATTTGTGTGCCATTCATGCAAAACGTGTAACAATTATGCCAAAAGATATCCAATTGGCCAGACGTATTCGTGGAGAACGTGCTTAATTGTATTAAATCAAATAAATACCCAAAACGGTCCTTTTCAGGACCACAATTTCTAAAACAATATGATCAAAAATTCACATCAAATAATTTTTAATATGTGTTTAATGTACATATGTAGATGCACACAACATATACATATGTACATATCTACCCTACACACTTAGCGTCTACAAACTGTACTGTACGTAGACGACTGTTTCTAGTATACATGTACATTCATATGTATCCTCTATACATATATACATATCTGCATACATATAAACGTATGGAACCCACATACATATACATATATACATATATATATTGTGTATTAATAATGCATCAAATAAATATTTATTTTTGTAAATTTTTAACAAAATAATATTATTAACCTCTTTGTATGGGAATTTTGTCGTCCTGAAAAGGACGGTTTTGTCGATTTACACTTTTTTACTTTAGCGATGTATACTGTGTATGTATATGTATTTATGCTTTCTTCTCCGTCTTCTTTGGTAAAAGTACAGCTTGAATGTTGGGCAAAACACCACCTTGAGCAATGGTCACTCCCGACAATAATTTATTTAATTCTTCGTCATTTCGGATGGCCAATTGTAAGTGACGAGGAATAATTCTTGTTTTTTTGTTATCTCGGGCAGCATTACCGGCCAATTCCAAAACTTCAGCTGCCAAATATTCCATAACAGCAGCTAAATATACTGGAGCACCGGCACCAACACGTTCGGCATAATTGCCTTTGCGCAACAAACGGTGTATACGACCGACGGGAAATTGAAGACCAGCACGGTTTGACCGCGACTTTGCCTTTCCCTTCACTTTACCACCTTTACCGCGACCGGACATTTTTGATTTAGCACAATTATTATTTCACACAAAGAATATTACACTATGAACTGCACTGCACACTAGCACTATATGCCATTCATGCTAACACAGTCGCTGTATATATACTTTTTTGTTGTACAGACAGCTGCGCACACTCGGGCCGATGGCGCTTCGTGCCTAATTGACCGAATAAACGAACTCTTTGCCAGCAAAATAGTACTTAAGCGTGTCACTTTTACACTATATTATAATCAAGTGAAGTGTGAAGTGTGAAGTGTGCAAAGTGAAGGAAAATAAATAGTGAAAAAAAAAATGCCTCCTAAAACTAGTGGAAAAGCAGCGAAGAAGGCTGGTAAGGCCCAGAAGAATATTACCAAAAATGACAAGAAGAAGAAGCGCAAGAGGAAGGAAAGTTATGCAATTTACATTTATAAAGTATTGAAGCAAGTACATCCCGATACTGGTATTTCATCAAAAGCCATGAGTATCATGAACAGTTTCGTAAATGATATTTTTGAACGTATTGCTGCCGAAGCATCGCGTTTAGCTCACTACAACAAACGTTCAACTATCACTAGTCGGGAAATCCAAACAGCTGTACGTCTACTTTTGCCCGGTGAATTGGCCAAGCATGCTGTGAGCGAAGGCACCAAAGCTGTCACTAAATACACAAGTTCCAAGTAATTTATCCAAAAGATTTTGTAACGAATGGCAAAAAGGCCCTTTTCAGGGCCACAATATATAAATCAACAAAGAGATATAGCTAATTTATTATACAATACCTATATATGTACATATTATGAATGAATGGAATGACTGTTACGTATAGCGATATAATTTAATAACATATAATATACATATACATATATGTACATATATATAGGTGATGTGATATGTGGAGAGCGCAAAATACAATTTGAACATTATGAATTAATTGGATTTCTAAAATATATATAATTTGTTAAATATAATTTTTTGATCGATATGTTAAGGTTTTTTGTAGCCCTGAAAAGGGCTTATTTACTTCTTATACGCCACTTTAGTTTTGTTTTGTATAGTTTACTTTTTAGCTGGCGCTTTCTTGGCGACTGGTTTTTTATTGGCCGCGGCTTTCTTGGTTTTCACACTAGGCGTTTTCGCTTTTAATGCCTTTGATTTGCTTGGAGTCGATTTAGCTTTAGCTGGTTTGGCTTTAACTGATCCAGTCTTTTTCGCATCTTTCGCTTTAACCTTTTCACTTTTCTTCTTCTCCGCTGTTTTCTTACTGGCAACAGCTTTCTTCACTTTTTTCTCGCCACTAACTTTCTTACCACCAACCGCTGCCTTCTTCTTTGACACCACACCATCTGCCGATTTCGCCAATTTCTTTTTGGGCTTCTTCTCGGTGGATTTCACTGCTTTCTGTTGTGCCTTTGATTTACCTTCTCCAGATTTACTGGATTTACTAGCCGCCACTGATAGTTTGAAAGAACCGGATGCGCCCTTTCCTTTAGTTTGAATCAATTTACCACTAGTAACAGCCGACTTCAAATACCGCTTGATGAATGGTGCTAATTTTTGGGCATCACATTTGTATGTAGCACTGATGTATTTCTTAATTGCCAAAAGTGATGAGCCACCACGTTCCTTTAAGTTCTTAATTGATGCATCGACCATTTGTTGTGTCGGCGGATGAGTAGGAGCAACGGAAGGCTTTTTTGGCTTAACTACCTTTTTGGCAGGAACTTTTTTCTCAGAAATAGCAGAGGAGCCCGCTACCGGAGAACCAACACTCGCAACAGCAATTGTATCAGACATTTTCACTTTATTGATATTGATGTTATAATAATATACACACTTTAAGCACTAAAATTTCCATGTACATCTTAAAATTGTTATCCCTTTAAAATTTGAGACGCCAGTAGAAAAGATGTGTGACAAAAATTTCTGATCCAGTGCAAATTAACATCTCAATATGACAAACTTTAAAGTTTATTTAATTGACTAAAAATCGAATATTGAATTTATCAAAATGTTTTAAATGTAATTATATAGCCTAAATGTGTTGCTTTGATAATCTATTACACATTTTTCTTTGCAATATATATTTTTCATGTAAAATGAGATTTTGTCCAAACTTTGTGCTCTAAAAGTCAAAAATTTCCTCTTAAATTTCGATTTTCTCAAGAATTTTCAAATTAATTCCTAATATTATTTTACAAATTATAAATAATTCATATAATTAATGATCTAAACAAGTTACAACAAGATTTTTTTAAGAAATAAATAAAAATAAAATTTAATAAATTTCTAGTGGTTATCACTGGGGCCATTTTGCTGTTATTCATTAACTATGAAGTGTATACAGGCGATAGACTCAAATTTTCAACACAAAATGAAAATAATAATAAGACTATAATGATTACTAGTTAAATATACAATTTATATATATATTATTGCATAAATGTATACCAAAATAATATATTTATAGTAAATTATTAAATACATATATACATACATACATACATATGCATGTGTGTATATATGATGAAATTTGTATATCAACTAATATTTCATTAATTTGAAACCTAATTTCGTATAATCAGGGTTAGGTTAGGTATAAACGACGAAAAATTATGAAAATGATTAACGTATTCGAGTATTTACATATTTAATAACTAATATTCAATTGGATATAATGCTAATTACTGGCGCATGAAAAAATTTAACCCCATCTTCTATGTGCATATACGTACTTAATATAGTGGTTTTGGTTTTTTTCCGTCATTCATTATTTTAAATTATTAAAGTATAATAAAATAGAAATATATATTAAAATAGAATATCGTTAAAAATTAATATTTATCATTTGATTGAATGTCAATTACTGTCAAATTAAGAATTTTAAAG
Organism: Zeugodacus cucurbitae; assembly: GCF_028554725.1. NCBI lineage: Eukaryota > Metazoa > Arthropoda > Insecta > Diptera > Tephritidae > Zeugodacus > Zeugodacus cucurbitae. The sequence goes on from NW_026530833.1 coordinate 442,442, forward strand.
ATATAATATTACATAAGTATACGCAAAAATTTTTAAATTATATATATATATATATAATACATATATGTTAAATCAAAATTATTTTGAATCTTCGTTGAATGTATATCGTGGTCCTGAAAAGGACCGTTTTGTTTATGCTGTACACGTACATACATATGTTAGTAAAAATTGTTTAACCGCCGAATCCATACAAGGTACGTCCCTGTCTCTTCAAAGCATATACAACATCCATTGCTGTAACTGTTTTCCTTTTGGCGTGTTCAGTATAAGTAACTGCATCACGAATAACATTCTCCAAAAATACTTTTAAAACACCACGAGTTTCTTCATATATCAAGCCAGATATACGTTTTACACCTCCACGACGTGCCAAACGCCGAATAGCTGGTTTAGTGATACCCTGGATGTTATCACGTAAAACCTTACGATGACGCTTAGCACCACCTTTACCCAAGCCTTTTCCACCTTTGCCGCGACCAGTCATTTTTATTCACTTATTTTTTTGTTTGCACCAAGTATGTTCACTCACTCACTGTTCACTATTCACTGTGTTGTGCTCTAGCGAACGCACGTGTATTTATACAAAAAATCTACAGCAATCAATGATTTTTATCTCTTTCTAACACACACCCCGATTTTATGAACTTATGGAACAATTTTAGGCATTTTCTTACTTAAGCGTTTATTTTGCATGGAAATATAAGTGCAGTGAATAGTGTAGTACAGTGAGTGTTAAATAGTAAAATATAGTGCAGTGAGAAAAATGGCTCGTACAAAGCAAACAGCCCGTAAGTCGACCGGTGGTAAAGCACCTCGTAAACAATTGGCAACAAAAGCAGCACGTAAGAGTGCTCCGGCAACTGGTGGTGTTAAGAAGCCTCATCGTTATCGTCCTGGTACAGTGGCATTGCGTGAAATTCGTCGTTATCAAAAAAGTACCGAATTATTAATCCGCAAATTGCCATTCCAACGATTAGTTCGAGAAATTGCTCAAGATTTCAAAACTGATTTACGTTTCCAAAGTTCAGCTGTTATGGCTCTACAAGAAGCTAGTGAAGCATATTTGGTTGGACTGTTTGAGGATACCAATTTGTGTGCCATTCATGCAAAACGTGTAACAATTATGCCAAAAGATATCCAATTGGCCAGACGTATTCGTGGAGAACGTGCTTAATTGTATTAAATCAAATAAATACCCAAAACGGTCCTTTTCAGGACCACAATTTCTAAAACAATATGATCAAAAATTCACATCAAATAATTTTTAATATGTGTTTAATGTACATATGTAGATGCACACAACATATACATATGTACATATCTACCCTACACACTTAGTGTCTACAAACTGTACTGTACGTAGACGACTGTTTCTAGTATACATGTACATTCATATGTATCCTCTATACATATATACATATCTGCATACATATAAACGTATGGAACCCACATACATATACATATATACATATATATATTGTGTATTAATAATGCATCAAATAAATATTTATTTTTGTAAATTTTTAACAAAATAATATTATTAACCTCTTTGTATGGGAATTTTGTCGTCCTGAAAAGGACGGTTTTGTCGATTTACACTTTTTTACTTTAGCGATGTATACTGTGTATGTCGTCCTGAAAAGGACGGTTTTGTCGATTTACACTTTTTTACTTTAGCGATGTATACTGTGTATGTATATGTATTTATGCTTTCTTCTCCGTCTTCTTTGGTAAAAGTACAGCTTGAATGTTGGGCAAAACACCACCTTGAGCAATGGTCACTCCCGACAATAATTTATTTAATTCTTCGTCATTTCGGATGGCCAATTGTAAGTGACGAGGAATAATTCTTGTTTTTTTGTTATCGCGGGCAGCATTACCGGCCAATTCCAAAACTTCAGCTGCCAAATATTCCATAACAGCAGCTAAATATACTGGAGCACCGGCACCAACACGTTCGGCATAATTGCCTTTGCGCAACAAACGGTGTATACGACCGACGGGAAATTGAAGACCAGCACGGTTTGACCGCGACTTTGCCTTTCCCTTCACTTTACCACCTTTACCGCGACCGGACATTTTTGATTTAGCACAATTATTATTTCACACAAAGAATATTACACTATGAACTGCACTGCACACTAGCACTATATGCCATTCATGCTAACACAGTCGCTGTATATATACTTTTTTGTTGTACAGACAGCTGCGCACACTCGGGCCGATGGCGCTTCGTGCCTAATTGACCGAATAAACGAACTCTTTGCCAGCAAAATAGTACTTAAGCGTGTCACTTTTACACTATATTATAATCAAGTGAAGTGTGAAGTGTGAAGTGTGCAAAGTGAAGGAAAATAAATAGTGAAAAAAAAAATGCCTCCTAAAACTAGTGGAAAAGCAGCGAAGAAGGCTGGTAAGGCCCAGAAGAATATTACCAAAAATGACAAGAAGAAGAAGCGCAAGAGGAAGGAAAGTTATGCAATTTACATTTATAAAGTATTGAAGCAAGTACATCCCGATACTGGTATTTCATCAAAAGCCATGAGTATCATGAACAGTTTCGTAAATGATATTTTTGAACGTATTGCTGCCGAAGCATCGCGTTTAGCTCACTACAACAAACGTTCAACTATCACTAGTCGGGAAATCCAAACAGCTGTACGTCTACTTTTGCCCGGTGAATTGGCCAAGCATGCTGTGAGCGAAGGCACCAAAGCTGTCACTAAATACACAAGTTCCAAGTAATTTATCCAAAAGATTTTGTAACGAATGGCAAAAAGGCCCTTTTCAGGGCCACAATATATAAATCAACAAAGAGATATAGCTAATTTATTATACAATACCTATATATGTACATATTATGAATGAATGGAATGACTGTTACGTATAGCGATATAATTTAATAACATATAATATACATATATGTACATATATATAGGTGATGTGATATGTGGAGAGCGCAAAATACAATTTGAACATTATGAATTAATTGGATTTCTAAAATATATATAATTTTTCGAATGATTTTGTTAAATATAATTTTTTGATCGATATGTTAAGGTTTTTTGTAGCCCTGAAAAGGGCTTATTTACTTCTTATACGCCACTTTAGTTTTGTTTTGTATAGTTTACTTTTTAGCTGGCGCTTTCTTGGCGACTGGTTTTTTATTGGCCGCGGCTTTCTTGGTTTTCACACTAGGCGTTTTCGCTTTTAATGCCTTTGATTTGCTTGGAGTCGATTTAGCTTTAGCTGGTTTGGCTTTAACTGATCCAGTCTTTTTCGCATCTTTCGCTTTAACCTTTTCACTTTTCTTCTTCTCCGCTGTTTTCTTACTGGCAACAGCTTTCTTCACTTTTTTCTCGCCACTAACTTTCTTACCACCAACCGCTGCCTTCTTCTTTGACACCACACCATCTGCCGATTTCGCCAATTTCTTTTTGGGCTTCTTCTCGGTGGATTTCACTGCTTTCTGTTGTGCCTTTGATTTACCTTCTCCAGATTTACTGGATTTACTAGCCGCCACTGATAGTTTGAAAGAACCGGATGCGCCCTTTCCTTTAGTTTGAATCAATTTACCACTAGTAACAGCCGACTTCAAATACCGCTTGATGAATGGTGCTAATTTTTGGGCATCACATTTGTATGTAGCACTGATGTATTTCTTAATTGCCAAAAGTGATGAGCCACCACGTTCCTTTAAGTTCTTAATTGATGCATCGACCATTTGTTGTGTCGGCGGATGAGTAGGAGCAACGGAAGGCTTTTTTGGCTTAACTACCTTTTTGGCAGGAACTTTTTTCTCAGAAATAGCAGAGGAGCCCGCTACCGGAGAACCAACACTCGCAACAGCAATTGTATCAGACATTTTCACTTTATTGATATTGATGTTATAATAATATACACACTTTAAGCACTAAAATTTCCATGTACATCTTAAAATTGTTATCCCTTTAAAATTTGAGACGCCAGTAGAAAAGATGTGTGACAAAAATTTCTGATCCAGTGCAAATTAACATCTCAATATGACAAACTTTAAAGTTTATTTAATTGACTAAAAATCGAATATTGAATTTATCAAAATGTTTTAAATGTAATTATATAGCCTAAATGTGTTGCTTTGATAATCTATTACACATTTTTCTTTGCAATATATATTTTTCATGTAAAATGAGATTTTGTCCAAACTTTGTGCTCTAAAAGTCAAAAATTTCCTCTTAAATTTCGATTTTCTCAAGAATTTTCAAATTAATTCCTAATATTATTTTACAAATTATAAATAATTCATATAATTAATGATCTAAACAAGTTACAACAAGATTTTTTTAAGAAATAAATAAAAATAAAATTTAATAAATTTCTAGTGGTTATCACTGGGGCCATTTTGCTGTTATTCATTAACTATGAAGTGTATACAGGCGATAGACTCAAATTTTCAACACAAAATGAAAATAATAATAAGACTATAATGATTACTAGTTAAATATACAATTTATATATATATTATTGCATAAATGTATACCAAAATAATATATTTATAGTAAATTATTAAATACATATATACATACATACATACATATGCATGTGTGTATATATGATGAAATTTGTATATCAACTAATATTTCATTAATTTGAAACCTAATTTCGTATAATCAGGGTTAGGTTAGGTATAAACGACGAAAAATTATGAAAATGATTAACGTATTCGAGTATTTACATATTTAATAACTAATATTCAATTGGATATAATGCTAATTACTGGCGCATGAAAAAATTTAACCCCATCTTATATGTGCATATACGTACTTAATATAGTGGTTTTGGTTTTTTTCCGTCATTCATTATTTTAAATTATTAAAGTATAATAAAATAGAAATATATATTAAAATAGAATATCGTTAAAAATTAATATTTATCATTTGATTGAATGTCAATTACTGTCAAATTAAGAATTTTAAAGATATAATATTACATAAGTATACGCAAAAATTTTTAAATTATATATATATATATATAATACATATATGTTAAATCAAAATTATTTTGAATCTTCGTTGAATGTATATCGTGGTCCTGAAAAGGACCGTTTTGTTTATGCTGTACACGTACATACATATGTTAGTAAAAATTGTTTAACCGCCGAATCCATACAAGGTACGTCCCTGTCTCTTCAAAGCATATACAACATCCATTGCTGTAACTGTTTTCCTTTTGGCGTGTTCAGTATAAGTAACTGCATCACGAATAACATTCTCCAAAAATACTTTTAAAACACCACGAGTTTCTTCATATATCAAGCCAGATATACGTTTTACACCTCCACGACGTGCCAAACGCCGAATAGCTGGTTTAGTGATACCCTGGATGTTATCACGTAAAACCTTACGATGACGCTTAGCACCACCTTTACCCAAGCCTTTTCCACCTTTGCCGCGACCAGTCATTTTTATTCACTTATTTTTTTGTTTGCACCAAGTATGTTCACTCACTCACTGTTCACTATTCACTGTGTTGTGCTCTAGCGAACGCACGTGTATTTATACAAAAAATCTACAGCAATCAATGATTTTTATCTCTTTCTAACACACACCCCGATTTTATGAACTTATGGAACAATTTTAGGCATTTTCTTACTTAAGCGTTTATTTTGCATGGAAATATAAGTGCAGTGAATAGTGTAGTACAGTGAGTGTTAAATAGTAAAATATAGTGCAGTGAGAAAAATGGCTCGTACAAAGCAAACAGCCCGTAAGTCGACCGGTGGTAAAGCACCTCGTAAACAATTGGCAACAAAAGCAGCACGTAAGAGTGCTCCGGCAACTGGTGGTGTTAAGAAGCCTCATCGTTATCGTCCTGGTACAGTGGCATTGCGTGAAATTCGTCGTTATCAAAAAAGTACCGAATTATTAATCCGCAAATTGCCATTCCAACGATTAGTTCGAGAAATTGCTCAAGATTTCAAAACTGATTTACGTTTCCAAAGTTCAGCTGTTATGGCTCTACAAGAAGCTAGTGAAGCATATTTGGTTGGACTGTTTGAGGATACCAATTTGTGTGCCATTCATGCAAAACGTGTAACAATTATGCCAAAAGATATCCAATTGGCCAGACGTATTCGTGGAGAACGTGCTTAATTGTATTAAATCAAATAAATACCCAAAACGGTCCTTTTCAGGACCACAATTTCTAAAACAATATGATCAAAAATTCACATCAAATAATTTTTAATATGTGTTTAATGTACATATGTAGATGCACACAACATATACATATGTACATATCTACCCTACACACTTAGCGTCTACAAACTGTACTGTACGTAGACGACTGTTTCTAGTATACATGTACATTCATATGTATCCTCTATACATATATACATATCTGCATACATATAAACGTATGGAACCCACATACATATACATATATACATATATATATTGTGTATTAATAATGCATCAAATAAATATTTATTTTTGTAAATTTTTAACAAAATAATATTATTAACCTCTTTGTATGGGAATTTTGTCGTCCTGAAAAGGACGGTTTTGTCGATTTACACTTTTTTACTTTAGCGATGTATACTGTGTATGTATATGTATTTATGCTTTCTTCTCCGTCTTCTTTGGTAAAAGTACAGCTTGAATGTTGGGCAAAACACCACCTTGAGCAATGGTCACTCCCGACAATAATTTATTTAATTCTTCGTCATTTCGGATGGCCAATTGTAAGTGACGAGGAATAATTCTTGTTTTTTTGTTATCGCGGGCAGCATTACCGGCCAATTCCAAAACTTCAGCTGCCAAATATTCCATAACAGCAGCTAAATATACTGGAGCACCGGCACCAACACGTTCGGCATAATTGCCTTTGCGCAACAAACGGTGTATACGACCGACGGGAAATTGAAGACCAGCACGGTTTGACCGCGACTTTGCCTTTCCCTTCACTTTACCACCTTTACCGCGACCGGACATTTTTGATTTAGCACAATTATTATTTCACACAAAGAATATTACACTATGAACTGCACTGCACACTAGCACTATATGCCATTCATGCTAACACAGTCGCTGTATATATACTTTTTTGTTGTACAGACAGCTGCGCACACTCGGGCCGATGGCGCTTCGTGCCTAATTGACCGAATAAACGAACTCTTTGCCAGCAAAATAGTACTTAAGCGTGTCACTTTTACACTATATTATAATCAAGTGAAGTGTGAAGTGTGAAGTGTGCAAAGTGAAGGAAAATAAATAGTGAAAAAAAAAATGCCTCCTAAAACTAGTGGAAAAGCAGCGAAGAAGGCTGGTAAGGCCCAGAAGAATATTACCAAAAATGACAAGAAGAAGAAGCGCAAGAGGAAGGAAAGTTATGCAATTTACATTTATAAAGTATTGAAGCAAGTACATCCCGATACTGGTATTTCATCAAAAGCCATGAGTATCATGAACAGTTTCGTAAATGATATTTTTGAACGTATTGCTGCCGAAGCATCGCGTTTAGCTCACTACAACAAACGTTCAACTATCACTAGTCGGGAAATCCAAACAGCTGTACGTCTACTTTTGCCCGGTGAATTGGCCAAGCATGCTGTGAGCGAAGGCACCAAAGCTGTCACTAAATACACAAGTTCCAAGTAATTTATCCAAAAGATTTTGTAACGAATGGCAAAAAGGCCCTTTTCAGGGCCACAATATATAAATCAACAAAGAGATATAGCTAATTTATTATACAATACCTATATATGTACATATTATGAATGAATGGAATGACTGTTACGTATAGCGATATAATTTAATAACATATAATATACATATATGTACATATATATAGGTGATGTGATATGTGGAGAGCGCAAAATACAATTTGAACATTATGAATTAATTGGATTTCTAAAATATATATAATTTTTCGAATGATTTTGTTAAATATAATTTTTTGATCGATATGTTAAGGTTTTTTGTAGCCCTGAAAAGGGCTTATTTACTTCTTATACGCCACTTTAGTTTTGTTTTGTATAGTTTACTTTTTAGCTGGCGCTTTCTTGGCGACTGGTTTTTTATTGGCCGCGGCTTTCTTGGTTTTCACACTAGGCGTTTTCGCTTTTAATGCCTTTGATTTGCTTGGAGTCGATTTAGCTTTAGCTGGTTTGGCTTTAACTGATCCAGTCTTTTTCGCATCTTTCGCTTTAACCTTTTCACTTTTCTTCTTCTCCGCTGTTTTCTTACTGGCAACAGCTTTCTTCACTTTTTTCTCGCCACTAACTTTCTTACCACCAACCGCTGCCTTCTTCTTTGACACCACACCATCTGCCGATTTCGCCAATTTCTTTTTGGGCTTCTTCTCGGTGGATTTCACTGCTTTCTGTTGTGCCTTTGATTTACCTTCTCCAGATTTACTGGATTTACTAGCCGCCACTGATAGTTTGAAAGAACCGGATGCGCCCTTTCCTTTAGTTTGAATCAATTTACCACTAGTAACAGCCGACTTCAAATACCGCTTGATGAATGGTGCTAATTTTTGGGCATCACATTTGTATGTAGCACTGATGTATTTCTTAATTGCCAAAAGTGATGAGCCACCACGTTCCTTTAAGTTCTTAATTGATGCATCGACCATTTGTTGTGTCGGCGGATGAGTAGGAGCAACGGAAGGCTTTTTTGGCTTAACTACCTTTTTGGCAGGAACTTTTTTCTCAGAAATAGCAGAGGAGCCCGCTACCGGAGAACCAACACTCGCAACAGCAATTGTATCAGACATTTTCACTTTATTGATATTGATGTTATAATAATATACACACTTTAAGCACTAAAATTTCCATGTACATCTTAAAATTGTTATCCCTTTAAAATTTGAGACGCCAGTAGAAAAGATGTGTGACAAAAATTTCTGATCCAGTGCAAATTAACATCTCAATATGACAAACTTTAAAGTTTATTTAATTGACTAAAAATCGAATATTGAATTTATCAAAATGTTTTAAATGTAATTATATAGCCTAAATGTGTTGCTTTGATAATCTATTACACATTTTTCTTTGCAATATATATTTTTCATGTAAAATGAGATTTTGTCCAAACTTTGTGCTCTAAAAGTCAAAAATTTCCTCTTAAATTTCGATTTTCTCAAGAATTTTCAAATTAATTCCTAATATTATTTTACAAATTATAAATAATTCATATAATTAATGATCTAAACAAGTTACAACAAGATTTTTTTAAGAAATAAATAAAAATAAAATTTAATAAATTTCTAGTGGTTATCACTGGGGCCATTTTGCTGTTATTCATTAACTATGAAGTGTATACAGGCGATAGACTCAAATTTTCAACACAAAATGAAAATAATAATAAGACTATAATGATTACTAGTTAAATATACAATTTATATATATATTATTGCATAAATGTATACCAAAATAATATATTTATAGTAAATTATTAAATACATATATACATACATACATACATATGCATGTGTGTATATATGATGAAATTTGTATATCAACTAATATTTCATTAATTTGAAACCTAATTTCGTATAATCAGGGTTAGGTTAGGTATAAACGACGAAAAATTATGAAAATGATTAACGTATTCGAGTATTTACATATTTAATAACTAATATTCAATTGGATATAATGCTAATTACTGGCGCATGAAAAAATTTAACCCCATCTTATATGTGCATATACGTACTTAATATAGTGGTTTTGGTTTTTTTCCGTCATTCATTATTTTAAATTATTAAAGTATAATAAAATAGAAATATATATTAAAATAGAATATCGTTAAAAATTAATATTTATCATTTGATTGAATGTCAATTACTGTCAAATTAAGAATTTTAAAGATATAATATTACATAAGTATACGCAAAAATTTTTAAATTATATATATATATATATAATACATATATGTTAAATCAAAATTATTTTGAATCTTCGTTGAATGTATATCGTGGTCCTGAAAAGGACCGTTTTGTTTATGCTGTACACGTACATACATATGTTAGTAAAAATTGTTTAACCGCCGAATCCATACAAGGTACGTCCCTGTCTCTTCAAAGCATATACAACATCCATTGCTGTAACTGTTTTCCTTTTGGCGTGTTCAGTATAAGTAACTGCATCACGAATAACATTCTCCAAAAATACTTTTAAAACACCACGAGTTTCTTCATATATCAAGCCAGATATACGTTTTACACCTCCACGACGTGCCAAACGCCGAATAGCTGGTTTAGTGATACCCTGGATGTTATCACGTAAAACCTTACGATGACGCTTAGCACCACCTTTACCCAAGCCTTTTCCACCTTTGCCGCGACCAGTCATTTTTATTCACTTATTTTTTTGTTTGCACCAAGTATGTTCACTCACTCACTGTTCACTATTCACTGTGTTGTGCTCTAGCGAACGCACGTGTATTTATACAAAAAATCTACAGCAATCAATGATTTTTATCTCTTTCTAACACACACCCCGATTTTATGAACTTATGGAACAATTTTAGGCATTTTCTTACTTAAGCGTTTATTTTGCATGGAAATATAAGTGCAGTGAATAGTGTAGTACAGTGAGTGTTAAATAGTAAAATATAGTGCAGTGAGAAAAATGGCTCGTACAAAGCAAACAGCCCGTAAGTCGACCGGTGGTAAAGCACCTCGTAAACAATTGGCAACAAAAGCAGCACGTAAGAGTGCTCCGGCAACTGGTGGTGTTAAGAAGCCTCATCGTTATCGTCCTGGTACAGTGGCATTGCGTGAAATTCGTCGTTATCAAAAAAGTACCGAATTATTAATCCGCAAATTGCCATTCCAACGATTAGTTCGAGAAATTGCTCAAGATTTCAAAACTGATTTACGTTTCCAAAGTTCAGCTGTTATGGCTCTACAAGAAGCTAGTGAAGCATATTTGGTTGGACTGTTTGAGGATACCAATTTGTGTGCCATTCATGCAAAACGTGTAACAATTATGCCAAAAGATATCCAATTGGCCAGACGTATTCGTGGAGAACGTGCTTAATTGTATTAAATCAAATAAATACCCAAAACGGTCCTTTTCAGGACCACAATTTCTAAAACAATATGATCAAAAATTCACATCAAATAATTTTTAATATGTGTTTAATGTACATATGTAGATGCACACAACATATACATATGTACATATCTACCCTACACACTTAGCGTCTACAAACTGTACTGTACGTAGACGACTGTTTCTAGTATACATGTACATTCATATGTATCCTCTATACATATATACATATCTGCATACATATAAACGTATGGAACCCACATACATATACATATATACATATATATATTGTGTATTAATAATGCATCAAATAAATATTTATTTTTGTAAATTTTTAACAAAATAATATTATTAACCTCTTTGTATGGGAATTTTGTCGTCCTGAAAAGGACGGTTTTGTCGATTTACACTTTTTTACTTTAGCGATGTATACTGTGTATGTATATGTATTTATGCTTTCTTCTCCGTCTTCTTTGGTAAAAGTACAGCTTGAATGTTGGGCAAAACACCACCTTGAGCAATGGTCACTCCCGACAATAATTTATTTAATTCTTCGTCATTTCGGATGGCCAATTGTAAGTGACGAGGAATAATTCTTGTTTTTTTGTTATCGCGGGCAGCATTACCGGCCAATTCCAAAACTTCAGCTGCCAAATATTCCATAACAGCAGCTAAATATACTGGAGCACCGGCACCAACACGTTCGGCATAATTGCCTTTGCGCAACAAACGGTGTATACGACCGACGGGAAATTGAAGACCAGCACGGTTTGACCGCGACTTTGCCTTTCCCTTCACTTTACCACCTTTACCGCGACCGGACATTTTTGATTTAGCACAATTATTATTTCACACAAAGAATATTACACTATGAACTGCACTGCACACTAGCACTATATGCCATTCATGCTAACACAGTCGCTGTATATATACTTTTTTGTTGTACAGACAGCTGCGCACACTCGGGCCGATGGCGCTTCGTGCCTAATTGACCGAATAAACGAACTCTTTGCCAGCAAAATAGTACTTAAGCGTGTCACTTTTACACTATATTATAATCAAGTGAAGTGTGAAGTGTGAAGTGTGCAAAGTGAAGGAAAATAAATAGTGAAAAAAAAAATGCCTCCTAAAACTAGTGGAAAAGCAGCGAAGAAGGCTGGTAAGGCCCAGAAGAATATTACCAAAAATGACAAGAAGAAGAAGCGCAAGAGGAAGGAAAGTTATGCAATTTACATTTATAAAGTATTGAAGCAAGTACATCCCGATACTGGTATTTCATCAAAAGCCATGAGTATCATGAACAGTTTCGTAAATGATATTTTTGAACGTATTGCTGCCGAAGCATCGCGTTTAGCTCACTACAACAAACGTTCAACTATCACTAGTCGGGAAATCCAAACAGCTGTACGTCTACTTTTGCCCGGTGAATTGGCCAAGCATGCTGTGAGCGAAGGCACCAAAGCTGTCACTAAATACACAAGTTCCAAGTAATTTATCCAAAAGATTTTGTAACGAATGGCAAAAAGGCCCTTTTCAGGGCCACAATATATAAATCAACAAAGAGATATAGCTAATTTATTATACAATACCTATATATGTACATATTATGAATGAATGGAATGACTGTTACGTATAGCGATATAATTTAATAACATATAATATACATATATGTACATATATATAGGTGATGTGATATGTGGAGAGCGCAAAATACAATTTGAACATTATGAATTAATTGGATTTCTAAAATATATATAATTTTTCGAATGATTTTGTTAAATATAATTTTTTGATCGATATGTTAAGGTTTTTTGTAGCCCTGAAAAGGGCTTATTTACTTCTTATACGCCACTTTAGTTTTGTTTTGTATAGTTTACTTTTTAGCTGGCGCTTTCTTGGCGACTGGTTTTTTATTGGCCGCGGCTTTCTTGGTTTTCACACTAGGCGTTTTCGCTTTTAATGCCTTTGATTTGCTTGGAGTCGATTTAGCTTTAGCTGGTTTGGCTTTAACTGATCCAGTCTTTTTCGCATCTTTCGCTTTAACCTTTTCACTTTTCTTCTTCTCCGCTGTTTTCTTACTGGCAACAGCTTTCTTCACTTTTTTCTCGCCACTAACTTTCTTACCACCAACCGCTGCCTTCTTCTTTGACACCACACCATCTGCCGATTTCGCCAATTTCTTTTTGGGCTTCTTCTCGGTGGATTTCACTGCTTTCTGTTGTGCCTTTGATTTACCTTCTCCAGATTTACTGGATTTACTAGCCGCCACTGATAGTTTGAAAGAACCGGATGCGCCCTTTCCTTTAGTTTGAATCAATTTACCACTAGTAACAGCCGACTTCAAATACCGCTTGATGAATGGTGCTAATTTTTGGGCATCACATTTGTATGTAGCACTGATGTATTTCTTAATTGCCAAAAGTAATGAGCCACCACGTTCCTTTAAGTTCTTAATTGATGCATCGACCATTTGTTGTGTCGGCGGATGAGTAGGAGCAACGGAAGGCTTTTTTGGCTTAACTACCTTTTTGGCAGGAACTTTTTTCTCAGAAATAGCAGAGGAGCCCGCTACCGGAGAACCAACACTCGCAACAGCAATTGTATCAGACATTTTCACTTTATTGATATTGATGTTATAATAATATACACACTTTAAGCACTAAAATTTCCATGTACATCTTAAAATTGTTATCCCTTTAAAATTTGAGACGCCAGTAGAAAAGATGTGTGACAAAAATTTCTGATCCAGTGCAAATTAACATCTCAATATGACAAACTTTAAAGTTTATTTAATTGACTAAAAATCGAATATTGAATTTATCAAAATGTTTTAAATGTAATTATATAGCCTAAATGTGTTGCTTTGATAATCTATTACACATTTTTCTTTGCAATATATATTTTTCATGTAAAATGAGATTTTGTCCAAACTTTGTGCTCTAAAAGTCAAAAATTTCCTCTTAAATTTCGATTTTCTCAAGAATTTTCAAATTAATTCCTAATATTATTTTACAAATTATAAATAATTCATATAATTAATGATCTAAACAAGTTACAACAAGATTTTTTTAAGAAATAAATAAAAATAAAATTTAATAAATTTCTAGTGGTTATCACTGGGGCCATTTTGCTGTTATTCATTAACTATGAAGTGTATACAGGCGATAGACTCAAATTTTCAACACAAAATGAAAATAATAATAAGACTATAATGATTACTAGTTAAATATACAATTTATATATATATTATTGCATAAATGTATACCAAAATAATATATTTATAGTAAATTATTAAATACATATATACATACATACATACATATGCATGTGTGTATATATGATGAAACTTGTATATCAACTAATATTTCATTAATTTGAAACCTAATTTCGTATAATCAGGGTTAGGTTAGGTATAAACGACGAAAAATTATGAAAATGATTAACGTATTCGAGTATTTACATATTTAATAACTAATATTCAATTGGATATAATGCTAATTACTGGCGCATGAAAAAATTTAACCCCATCTTATATGTGCATATACGTACTTAATATAGTGGTTTTGGTTTTTTTCCGTCATTCATTATTTTAAATTATTAAAGTATAATAAAATAGAAATATATATTAAAATAGAATATCGTTAAAAATTAATATTTATCATTTGATTGAATGTCAATTACTGTCAAATTAAGAATTTTAAAGATATAATATTACATAAGTATACGCAAAAATTTTTAAATTATATATATATATATATAATACATATATGTTAAATCAAAATTATTTTGAATCTTCGTTGAATGTATATCGTGGTCCTGAAAAGGACCGTTTTGTTTATGCTGTACACGTACATACATATGTTAGTAAAAATTGTTTAACCGCCGAATCCATACAAGGTACGTCCCTGTCTCTTCAAAGCATATACAACATCCATTGCTGTAACTGTTTTCCTTTTGGCGTGTTCAGTATAAGTAACTGCATCACGAATAACATTCTCCAAAAATACTTTTAAAACACCACGAGTTTCTTCATATATCAAGCCAGATATACGTTTTACACCTCCACGACGTGCCAAACGCCGAATAGCTGGTTTAGTGATACCCTGGATGTTATCACGTAAAACCTTACGATGACGCTTAGCACCACCTTTACCCAAGCCTTTTCCACCTTTGCCGCGACCAGTCATTTTTATTCACTTATTTTTTTGTTTGCACCAAGTATGTTCACTCACTCACTGTTCACTATTCACTGTGTTGTGCTCTAGCGAACGCACGTGTATTTATACAAAAAATCTACAGCAATCAATGATTTTTATCTCTTTCTAACACACACCCCGATTTTATGAACTTATGGAACAATTTTAGGCATTTTCTTACTTAAGCGTTTATTTTGCATGGAAATATAAGTGCAGTGAATAGTGTAGTACAGTGAGTGTTAAATAGTAAAATATAGTGCAGTGAGAAAAATGGCTCGTACAAAGCAAACAGCCCGTAAGTCGACCGGTGGTAAAGCACCTCGTAAACAATTGGCAACAAAAGCAGCACGTAAGAGTGCTCCGGCAACTGGTGGTGTTAAGAAGCCTCATCGTTATCGTCCTGGTACAGTGGCATTGCGTGAAATTCGTCGTTATCAAAAAAGTACCGAATTATTAATCCGCAAATTGCCATTCCAACGATTAGTTCGAGAAATTGCTCAAGATTTCAAAACTGATTTACGTTTCCAAAGTTCAGCTGTTATGGCTCTACAAGAAGCTAGTGAAGCATATTTGGTTGGACTGTTTGAGGATACCAATTTGTGTGCCATTCATGCAAAACGTGTAACAATTATGCCAAAAGATATCCAATTGGCCAGACGTATTCGTGGAGAACGTGCTTAATTGTATTAAATCAAATAAATACCCAAAACGGTCCTTTTCAGGACCACAATTTCTAAAACAATATGATCAAAAATTCACATCAAATAATTTTTAATATGTGTTTAATGTACATATGTAGATGCACACAACATATACATATGTACATATCTACCCTACACACTTAGCGTCTACAAACTGTACTGTACGTAGACGACTGTTTCTAGTATACATGTACATTCATATGTATCCTCTATACATATATACATATCTGCATACATATAAACGTATGGAACCCACATACATATACATATATACATATATATATTGTGTATTAATAATGCATCAAATAAATATTTATTTTTGTAAATTTTTAACAAAATAATATTATTAACCTCTTTGTATGGGAATTTTGTCGTCCTGAAAAGGACGGTTTTGTCGATTTACACTTTTTTACTTTAGCGATGTATACTGTGTATGTATATGTATTTATGCTTTCTTCTCCGTCTTCTTTGGTAAAAGTACAGCTTGAATGTTGGGCAAAACACCACCTTGAGCAATGGTCACTCCCGACAATAATTTATTTAATTCTTCGTCATTTCGGATGGCCAATTGTAAGTGACGAGGAATAATTCTTGTTTTTTTGTTATCGCGGGCAGCATTACCGGCCAATTCCAAAACTTCAGCTGCCAAATATTCCATAACAGCAGCTAAATATACTGGAGCACCGGCACCAACACGTTCGGCATAATTGCCTTTGCGCAACAAACGGTGTATACGACCGACGGGAAATTGAAGACCAGCACGGTTTGACCGCGACTTTGCCTTTCCCTTCACTTTACCACCTTTACCGCGACCGGACATTTTTGATTTAGCACAATTATTATTTCACACAAAGAATATTACACTATGAACTGCACTGCACACTAGCACTATATGCCATTCATGCTAACACAGTCGCTGTATATATACTTTTTTGTTGTACAGACAGCTGCGCACACTCGGGCCGATGGCGCTTCGTGCCTAATTGACCGAATAAACGAACTCTTTGCCAGCAAAATAGTACTTAAGCGTGTCACTTTTACACTATATTATAATCAAGTGAAGTGTGAAGTGTGAAGTGTGCAAAGTGAAGGAAAATAAATAGTGAAAAAAAAAATGCCTCCTAAAACTAGTGGAAAAGCAGCGAAGAAGGCTGGTAAGGCCCAGAAGAATATTACCAAAAATGACAAGAAGAAGAAGCGCAAGAGGAAGGAAAGTTATGCAATTTACATTTATAAAGTATTGAAGCAAGTACATCCCGATACTGGTATTTCATCAAAAGCCATGAGTATCATGAACAGTTTCGTAAATGATATTTTTGAACGTATTGCTGCCGAAGCATCGCGTTTAGCTCACTACAACAAACGTTCAACTATCACTAGTCGGGAAATCCAAACAGCTGTACGTCTACTTTTGCCCGGTGAATTGGCCAAGCATGCTGTGAGCGAAGGCACCAAAGCTGTCACTAAATACACAAGTTCCAAGTAATTTATCCAAAAGATTTTGTAACGAATGGCAAAAAGGCCCTTTTCAGGGCCACAATATATAAATCAACAAAGAGATATAGCTAATTTATTATACAATACCTATATATGTACATATTATGAATGAATGGAATGACTGTTACGTATAGCGATATAATTTAATAACATATAATATACATATATGTACATATATATAGGTGATGTGATATGTGGAGAGCGCAAAATACAATTTGAACATTATGAATTAATTGGATTTCTAAAATATATATAATTTTTCGAATGATTTTGTTAAATATAATTTTTTGATCGATATGTTAAGGTTTTTTGTAGCCCTGAAAAGGGCTTATTTACTTCTTATACGCCACTTTAGTTTTGTTTTGTATAGTTTACTTTTTAGCTGGCGCTTTCTTGGCGACTGGTTTTTTATTGGCCGCGGCTTTCTTGGTTTTCACACTAGGCGTTTTCGCTTTTAATGCCTTTGATTTGCTTGGAGTCGATTTAGCTTTAGCTGGTTTGGCTTTAACTGATCCAGTCTTTTTCGCATCTTTCGCTTTAACCTTTTCACTTTTCTTCTTCTCCGCTGTTTTCTTACTGGCAACAGCTTTCTTCACTTTTTTCTCGCCACTAACTTTCTTACCACCAACCGCTGCCTTCTTCTTTGACACCACACCATCTGCCGATTTCGCCAATTTCTTTTTGGGCTTCTTCTCGGTGGATTTCACTGCTTTCTGTTGTGCCTTTGATTTACCTTCTCCAGATTTACTGGATTTACTAGCCGCCACTGATAGTTTGAAAGAACCGGATGCGCCCTTTCCTTTAGTTTGAATCAATTTACCACTAGTAACAGCCGACTTCAAATACCGCTTGATGAATGGTGCTAATTTTTGGGCATCACATTTGTATGTAGCACTGATGTATTTCTTAATTGCCAAAAGTGATGAGCCACCACGTTCCTTTAAGTTCTTAATTGATGCATCGACCATTTGTTGTGTCGGCGGATGAGTAGGAGCAACGGAAGGCTTTTTTGGCTTAACTACCTTTTTGGCAGGAACTTTTTTCTCAGAAATAGCAGAGGAGCCCGCTACCGGAGAACCAACACTCGCAACAGCAATTGTATCAGACATTTTCACTTTATTGATATTGATGTTATAATAATATACACACTTTAAGCACTAAAATTTCCATGTACATCTTAAAATTGTTATCCCTTTAAAATTTGAGACGCCAGTAGAAAAGATGTGTGACAAAAATTTCTGATCCAGTGCAAATTAACATCTCAATATGACAAACTTTAAAGTTTATTTAATTGACTAAAAATCGAATATTGAATTTATCAAAATGTTTTAAATGTAATTATATAGCCTAAATGTGTTGCTTTGATAATCTATTACACATTTTTCTTTGCAATATATATTTTTCATGTAAAATGAGATTTTGTCCAAACTTTGTGCTCTAAAAGTCAAAAATTTCCTCTTAAATTTCGATTTTCTCAAGAATTTTCAAATTAATTCCTAATATTATTTTACAAATTATAAATAATTCATATAATTAATGATCTAAACAAGTTACAACAAGATTTTTTTAAGAAATAAATAAAAATAAAATTTAATAAATTTCTAGTGGTTATCACTGGGGCCATTTTGCTGTTATTCATTAACTATGAAGTGTATACAGGCGATAGACTCAAATTTTCAACACAAAATGAAAATAATAATAAGACTATAATGATTACTAGTTAAATATACAATTTATATATATATTATTGCATAAATGTATACCAAAATAATATATTTATAGTAAATTATTAAATACATATATACATACATACATATGCATGTGTGTATATATGATGAAATTTGTATATCAACTAATATTTCATTAATTTGAAACCTAATTTCGTATAATCAGGGTTAGGTTAGGTATAAACGACGAAAAATTATGAAAATGATTAACGTATTCGAGTATTTACATATTTAATAACTAATATTCAATTGGATATAATGCTAATTACTGGCGCATGAAAAAATTTAACCCCATCTTATATGTGCATATACGTACTTAATATAGTGGTTTTGGTTTTTTTCCGTCATTCATTATTTTAAATTATTAAAGTATAATAAAATAGAAATATATATTAAAATAGAATATCGTTAAAAATTAATATTTATCATTTGATTGAATGTCAATTACTGTCAAATTAAGAATTTTAAAGATATAATATTACATAAGTATACGCAAAAATTTTTAAATTATATATATATATATATAATACATATATGTTAAATCAAAATTATTTTGAATCTTCGTTGAATGTATATCGTGGTCCTGAAAAGGACCGTTTTGTTTATGCTGTACACGTACATACATATGTTAGTAAAAATTGTTTAACCGCCGAATCCATACAAGGTACGTCCCTGTCTCTTCAAAGCATATACAACATCCATTGCTGTAACTGTTTTCCTTTTGGCGTGTTCAGTATAAGTAACTGCATCACGAATAACATTCTCCAAAAATACTTTTAAAACACCACGAGTTTCTTCATATATCAAGCCAGATATACGTTTTACACCTCCACGACGTGCCAAACGCCGAATAGCTGGTTTAGTGATACCCTGGATGTTATCACGTAAAACCTTACGATGACGCTTAGCACCACCTTTACCCAAGCCTTTTCCACCTTTGCCGCGACCAGTCATTTTTATTCACTTATTTTTTTGTTTGCACCAAGTATGTTCACTCACTCACTGTTCACTATTCACTGTGTTGTGCTCTAGCGAACGCACGTGTATTTATACAAAAAATCTACAGCAATCAATGATTTTTATCTCTTTCTAACACACACCCCGATTTTATGAACTTATGGAACAATTTTAGGCATTTTCTTACTTAAGCGTTTATTTTGCATGGAAATATAAGTGCAGTGAATAGTGTAGTACAGTGAGTGTTAAATAGTAAAATATAGTGCAGTGAGAAAAATGGCTCGTACAAAGCAAACAGCCCGTAAGTCGACCGGTGGTAAAGCACCTCGTAAACAATTGGCAACAAAAGCAGCACGTAAGAGTGCTCCGGCAACTGGTGGTGTTAAGAAGCCTCATCGTTATCGTCCTGGTACAGTGGCATTGCGTGAAATTCGTCGTTATCAAAAAAGTACCGAATTATTAATCCGCAAATTGCCATTCCAACGATTAGTTCGAGAAATTGCTCAAGATTTCAAAACTGATTTACGTTTCCAAAGTTCAGCTGTTATGGCTCTACAAGAAGCTAGTGAAGCATATTTGGTTGGACTGTTTGAGGATACCAATTTGTGTGCCATTCATGCAAAACGTGTAACAATTATGCCAAAAGATATCCAATTGGCCAGACGTATTCGTGGAGAACGTGCTTAATTGTATTAAATCAAATAAATACCCAAAACGGTCCTTTTCAGGACCACAATTTCTAAAACAATATGATCAAAAATTCACATCAAATAATTTTTAATATGTGTTTAATGTACATATGTAGATGCACACAACATATACATATGTACATATCTACCCTACACACTTAGCGTCTACAAACTGTACTGTACGTAGACGACTGTTTCTAGTATACATGTACATTCATATGTATCCTCTATACATATATACATATCTGCATACATATAAACGTATGGAACCCACATACATATACATATATACATATATATATTGTGTATTAATAATGCATCAAATAAATATTTATTTTTGTAAATTTTTAACAAAATAATATTATTAACCTCTTTGTATGGGAATTTTGTCGTCCTGAAAAGGACGGTTTTGTCGATTTACACTTTTTTACTTTAGCGATGTATACTGTGTATGTATATGTATTTATGCTTTCTTCTCCGTCTTCTTTGGTAAAAGTACAGCTTGAATGTTGGGCAAAACACCACCTTGAGCAATGGTCACTCCCGACAATAATTTATTTAATTCTTCGTCATTTCGGATGGCCAATTGTAAGTGACGAGGAATAATTCTTGTTTTTTTGTTATCGCGGGCAGCATTACCGGCCAATTCCAAAACTTCAGCTGCCAAATATTCCATAACAGCAGCTAAATATACTGGAGCACCGGCACCAACACGTTCGGCATAATTGCCTTTGCGCAACAAACGGTGTATACGACCGACGGGAAATTGAAGACCAGCACGGTTTGACCGCGACTTTGCCTTTCCCTTCACTTTACCACCTTTACCGCGACCGGACATTTTTGATTTAGCACAATTATTATTTCACACAAAGAATATTACACTATGAACTGCACTGCACACTAGCACTATATGCCATTCATGCTAACACAGTCGCTGTATATATACTTTTTTGTTGTACAGACAGCTGCGCACACTCGGGCCGATGGCGCTTCGTGCCTAATTGACCGAATAAACGAACTCTTTGCCAGCAAAATAGTACTTAAGCGTGTCACTTTTACACTATATTATAATCAAGTGAAGTGTGAAGTGTGAAGTGTGCAAAGTGAAGGAAAATAAATAGTGAAAAAAAAAATGCCTCCTAAAACTAGTGGAAAAGCAGCGAAGAAGGCTGGTAAGGCCCAGAAGAATATTACCAAAAATGACAAGAAGAAGAAGCGCAAGAGGAAGGAAAGTTATGCAATTTACATTTATAAAGTATTGAAGCAAGTACATCCCGATACTGGTATTTCATCAAAAGCCATGAGTATCATGAACAGTTTCGTAAATGATATTTTTGAACGTATTGCTGCCGAAGCATCGCGTTTAGCTCACTACAACAAACGTTCAACTATCACTAGTCGGGAAATCCAAACAGCTGTACGTCTACTTTTGCCCGGTGAATTGGCCAAGCATGCTGTGAGCGAAGGCACCAAAGCTGTCACTAAATACACAAGTTCCAAGTAATTTATCCAAAAGATTTTGTAACGAATGGCAAAAAGGCCCTTTTCAGGGCCACAATATATAAATCAACAAAGAGATATAGCTAATTTATTATACAATACCTATATATGTACATATTATGAATGAATGGAATGACTGTTACGTATAGCGATATAATTTAATAACATATAATATACATATATGTACATATATATAGGTGATGTGATATGTGGAGAGCGCAAAATACAATTTGAACATTATGAATTAATTGGATTTCTAAAATATATATAATTTTTCGAATGATTTTGTTAAATATAATTTTTTGATCGATATGTTAAGGTTTTTTGTAGCCCTGAAAAGGGCTTATTTACTTCTTATACGCCACTTTAGTTTTGTTTTGTATAGTTTACTTTTTAGCTGGCGCTTTCTTGGCGACTGGTTTTTTATTGGCCGCGGCTTTCTTGGTTTTCACACTAGGCGTTTTCGCTTTTAATGCCTTTGATTTGCTTGGAGTCGATTTAGCTTTAGCTGGTTTGGCTTTAACTGATCCAGTCTTTTTCGCATCTTTCGCTTTAACCTTTTCACTTTTCTTCTTCTCCGCTGTTTTCTTACTGGCAACAGCTTTCTTCACTTTTTTCTCGCCACTAACTTTCTTACCACCAACCGCTGCCTTCTTCTTTGACACCACACCATCTGCCGATTTCGCCAATTTCTTTTTGGGCTTCTTCTCGGTGGATTTCACTGCTTTCTGTTGTGCCTTTGATTTACCTTCTCCAGATTTACTGGATTTACTAGCCGCCACTGATAGTTTGAAAGAACCGGATGCGCCCTTTCCTTTAGTTTGAATCAATTTACCACTAGTAACAGCCGACTTCAAATACCGCTTGATGAATGGTGCTAATTTTTGGGCATCACATTTGTATGTAGCACTGATGTATTTCTTAATTGCCAAAAGTGATGAGCCACCACGTTCCTTTAAGTTCTTAATTGATGCATCGACCATTTGTTGTGTCGGCGGATGAGTAGGAGCAACGGAAGGCTTTTTTGGCTTAACTACCTTTTTGGCAGGAACTTTTTTCTCAGAAATAGCAGAGGAGCCCGCTACCGGAGAACCAACACTCGCAACAGCAATTGTATCAGACATTTTCACTTTATTGATATTGATGTTATAATAATATACACACTTTAAGCACTAAAATTTCCATGTACATCTTAAAATTGTTATCCCTTTAAAATTTGAGACGCCAGTAGAAAAGATGTGTGACAAAAATTTCTGATCCAGTGCAAATTAACATCTCAATATGACAAACTTTAAAGTTTATTTAATTGACTAAAAATCGAATATTGAATTTATCAAAATGTTTTAAATGTAATTATATAGCCTAAATGTGTTGCTTTGATAATCTATTACACATTTTTCTTTGCAATATATATTTTTCATGTAAAATGAGATTTTGTCCAAACTTTGTGCTCTAAAAGTCAAAAATTTCCTCTTAAATTTCGATTTTCTCAAGAATTTTCAAATTAATTCCTAATATTATTTTACAAATTATAAATAATTCATATAATTAATGATCTAAACAAGTTACAACAAGATTTTTTTAAGAAATAAATAAAAATAAAATTTAATAAATTTCTAGTGGTTATCACTGGGGCCATTTTGCTGTTATTCATTAACTATGAAGTGTATACAGGCGATAGACTCAAATTTTCAACACAAAATGAAAATAATAATAAGACTATAATGATTACTAGTTAAATATACAATTTATATATATATTATTGCATAAATGTATACCAAAATAATATATTTATAGTAAATTATTAAATACATATATACATACATACATACATATGCATGTGTGTATATATGATGAAACTTGTATATCAACTAATATTTCATTAATTTGAAACCTAATTTCGTATAATCAGGGTTAGGTTAGGTATAAACGACGAAAAATTATGAAAATGATTAACGTATTCGAGTATTTACATATTTAATAACTAATATTCAATTGGATATAATGCTAATTACTGGCGCATGAAAAAATTTAACCCCATCTTATATGTGCATATACGTACTTAATATAGTGGTTTTGGTTTTTTTCCGTCATTCATTATTTTAAATTATTAAAGTATAATAAAATAGAAATATATATTAAAATAGAATATCGTTAAAAATTAATATTTATCATTTGATTGAATGTCAATTACTGTCAAATTAAGAATTTTAAAGATATAATATTACATAAGTATACGCAAAAATTTTTAAATTATATATATATATATATAATACATATATGTTAAATCAAAATTATTTTGAATCTTCGTTGAATGTATATCGTGGTCCTGAAAAGGACCGTTTTGTTTATGCTGTACACGTACATACATATGTTAGTAAAAATTGTTTAACCGCCGAATCCATACAAGGTACGTCCCTGTCTCTTCAAAGCATATACAACATCCATTGCTGTAACTGTTTTCCTTTTGGCGTGTTCAGTATAAGTAACTGCATCACGAATAACATTCTCCAAAAATACTTTTAAAACACCACGAGTTTCTTCATATATCAAGCCAGATATACGTTTTACACCTCCACGACGTGCCAAACGCCGAATAGCTGGTTTAGTGATACCCTGGATGTTATCACGTAAAACCTTACGATGACGCTTAGCACCACCTTTACCCAAGCCTTTTCCACCTTTGCCGCGACCAGTCATTTTTATTCACTTATTTTTTTGTTTGCACCAAGTATGTTCACTCACTCACTGTTCACTATTCACTGTGTTGTGCTCTAGCGAACGCACGTGTATTTATACAAAAAATCTACAGCAATCAATGATTTTTATCTCTTTCTAACACACACCCCGATTTTATGAACTTATGGAACAATTTTAGGCATTTTCTTACTTAAGCGTTTATTTTGCATGGAAATATAAGTGCAGTGAATAGTGTAGTACAGTGAGTGTTAAATAGTAAAATATAGTGCAGTGAGAAAAATGGCTCGTACAAAGCAAACAGCCCGTAAGTCGACCGGTGGTAAAGCACCTCGTAAACAATTGGCAACAAAAGCAGCACGTAAGAGTGCTCCGGCAACTGGTGGTGTTAAGAAGCCTCATCGTTATCGTCCTGGTACAGTGGCATTGCGTGAAATTCGTCGTTATCAAAAAAGTACCGAATTATTAATCCGCAAATTGCCATTCCAACGATTAGTTCGAGAAATTGCTCAAGATTTCAAAACTGATTTACGTTTCCAAAGTTCAGCTGTTATGGCTCTACAAGAAGCTAGTGAAGCATATTTGGTTGGACTGTTTGAGGATACCAATTTGTGTGCCATTCATGCAAAACGTGTAACAATTATGCCAAAAGATATCCAATTGGCCAGACGTATTCGTGGAGAACGTGCTTAATTGTATTAAATCAAATAAATACCCAAAACGGTCCTTTTCAGGACCACAATTTCTAAAACAATATGATCAAAAATTCACATCAAATAATTTTTAATATGTGTTTAATGTACATATGTAGATGCACACAACATATACATATGTACATATCTACCCTACACACTTAGCGTCTACAAACTGTACTGTACGTAGACGACTGTTTCTAGTATACATGTACATTCATATGTATCCTCTATACATATATACATATCTGCATACATATAAACGTATGGAACCCACATACATATACATATATACATATATATATTGTGTATTAATAATGCATCAAATAAATATTTATTTTTGTAAATTTTTAACAAAATAATATTATTAACCTCTTTGTATGGGAATTTTGTCGTCCTGAAAAGGACGGTTTTGTCGATTTACACTTTTTTACTTTAGCGATGTATACTGTGTATGTATATGTATTTATGCTTTCTTCTCCGTCTTCTTTGGTAAAAGTACAGCTTGAATGTTGGGCAAAACACCACCTTGAGCAATGGTCACTCCCGACAATAATTTATTTAATTCTTCGTCATTTCGGATGGCCAATTGTAAGTGACGAGGAATAATTCTTGTTTTTTTGTTATCGCGGGCAGCATTACCGGCCAATTCCAAAACTTCAGCTGCCAAATATTCCATAACAGCAGCTAAATATACTGGAGCACCGGCACCAACACGTTCGGCATAATTGCCTTTGCGCAACAAACGGTGTATACGACCGACGGGAAATTGAAGACCAGCACGGTTTGACCGCGACTTTGCCTTTCCCTTCACTTTACCACCTTTACCGCGACCGGACATTTTTGATTTAGCACAATTATTATTTCACACAAAGAATATTACACTATGAACTGCACTGCACACTAGCACTATATGCCATTCATGCTAACACAGTCGCTGTATATATACTTTTTTGTTGTACAGACAGCTGCGCACACTCGGGCCGATGGCGCTTCGTGCCTAATTGACCGAATAAACGAACTCTTTGCCAGCAAAATAGTACTTAAGCGTGTCACTTTTACACTATATTATAATCAAGTGAAGTGTGAAGTGTGAAGTGTGCAAAGTGAAGGAAAATAAATAGTGAAAAAAAAAATGCCTCCTAAAACTAGTGGAAAAGCAGCGAAGAAGGCTGGTAAGGCCCAGAAGAATATTACCAAAAATGACAAGAAGAAGAAGCGCAAGAGGAAGGAAAGTTATGCAATTTACATTTATAAAGTATTGAAGCAAGTACATCCCGATACTGGTATTTCATCAAAAGCCATGAGTATCATGAACAGTTTCGTAAATGATATTTTTGAACGTATTGCTGCCGAAGCATCGCGTTTAGCTCACTACAACAAACGTTCAACTATCACTAGTCGGGAAATCCAAACAGCTGTACGTCTACTTTTGCCCGGTGAATTGGCCAAGCATGCTGTGAGCGAAGGCACCAAAGCTGTCACTAAATACACAAGTTCCAAGTAATTTATCCAAAAGATTTTGTAACGAATGGCAAAAAGGCCCTTTTCAGGGCCACAATATATAAATCAACAAAGAGATATAGCTAATTTATTATACAATACCTATATATGTACATATTATGAATGAATGGAATGACTGTTACGTATAGCGATATAATTTAATAACATATAATATACATATATGTACATATATATAGGTGATGTGATATGTGGAGAGCGCAAAATACAATTTGAACATTATGAATTAATTGGATTTCTAAAATATATATAATTTTTCGAATGATTTTGTTAAATATAATTTTTTGATCGATATGTTAAGGTTTTTTGTAGCCCTGAAAAGGGCTTATTTACTTCTTATACGCCACTTTAGTTTTGTTTTGTATAGTTTACTTTTTAGCTGGCGCTTTCTTGGCGACTGGTTTTTTATTGGCCGCGGCTTTCTTGGTTTTCACACTAGGCGTTTTCGCTTTTAATGCCTTTGATTTGCTTGGAGTCGATTTAGCTTTAGCTGGTTTGGCTTTAACTGATCCAGTCTTTTTCGCATCTTTCGCTTTAACCTTTTCACTTTTCTTCTTCTCCGCTGTTTTCTTACTGGCAACAGCTTTCTTCACTTTTTTCTCGCCACTAACTTTCTTACCACCAACCGCTGCCTTCTTCTTTGACACCACACCATCTGCCGATTTCGCCAATTTCTTTTTGGGCTTCTTCTCGGTGGATTTCACTGCTTTCTGTTGTGCCTTTGATTTACCTTCTCCAGATTTACTGGATTTACTAGCCGCCACTGATAGTTTGAAAGAACCGGATGCGCCCTTTCCTTTAGTTTGAATCAATTTACCACTAGTAACAGCCGACTTCAAATACCGCTTGATGAATGGTGCTAATTTTTGGGCATCACATTTGTATGTAGCACTGATGTATTTCTTAATTGCCAAAAGTGATGAGCCACCACGTTCCTTTAAGTTCTTAATTGATGCATCGACCATTTGTTGTGTCGGCGGATGAGTAGGAGCAACGGAAGGCTTTTTTGGCTTAACTACCTTTTTGGCAGGAACTTTTTTCTCAGAAATAGCAGAGGAGCCCGCTACCGGAGAACCAACACTCGCAACAGCAATTGTATCAGACATTTTCACTTTATTGATATTGATGTTATAATAATATACACACTTTAAGCACTAAAATTTCCATGTACATCTTAAAATTGTTATCCCTTTAAAATTTGAGACGCCAGTAGAAAAGATGTGTGACAAAAATTTCTGATCCAGTGCA
Source organism: Zeugodacus cucurbitae (assembly GCF_028554725.1). Classification (NCBI taxonomy): domain Eukaryota; kingdom Metazoa; phylum Arthropoda; class Insecta; order Diptera; family Tephritidae; genus Zeugodacus; species Zeugodacus cucurbitae. Next base: position 470,905 of record NW_026530833.1, read on the forward strand.
AATTAACATCTCAATATGACAAACTTTAAAGTTTATTTAATTGACTAAAAATCGAATATTGAATTTATCAAAATGTTTTAAATGTAATTATATAGCCTAAATGTGTTGCTTTGATAATCTATTACACATTTTTCTTTGCAATATATATTTTTCATGTAAAATGAGATTTTGTCCAAACTTTGTGCTCTAAAAGTCAAAAATTTCCTCTTAAATTTCGATTTTCTCAAGAATTTTCAAATTAATTCCTAATATTATTTTACAAATTATAAATAATTCATATAATTAATGATCTAAACAAGTTACAACAAGATTTTTTTAAGAAATAAATAAAAATAAAATTTAATAAATTTCTAGTGGTTATCACTGGGGCCATTTTGCTGTTATTCATTAACTATGAAGTGTATACAGGCGATAGACTCAAATTTTCAACACAAAATGAAAATAATAATAAGACTATAATGATTACTAGTTAAATATACAATTTATATATATATTATTGCATAAATGTATACCAAAATAATATATTTATAGTAAATTATTAAATACATATATACATACATACATACATATGCATGTGTGTATATATGATGAAACTTGTATATCAACTAATATTTCATTAATTTGAAACCTAATTTCGTATAATCAGGGTTAGGTTAGGTATAAACGACGAAAAATTATGAAAATGATTAACGTATTCGAGTATTTACATATTTAATAACTAATATTCAATTGGATATAATGCTAATTACTGGCGCATGAAAAAATTTAACCCCATCTTATATGTGCATATACGTACTTAATATAGTGGTTTTGGTTTTTTTCCGTCATTCATTATTTTAAATTATTAAAGTATAATAAAATAGAAATATATATTAAAATAGAATATCGTTAAAAATTAATATTTATCATTTGATTGAATGTCAATTACTGTCAAATTAAGAATTTTAAAGATATAATATTACATAAGTATACGCAAAAATTTTTAAATTATATATATATATATATAATACATATATGTTAAATCAAAATTATTTTGAATCTTCGTTGAATGTATATCGTGGTCCTGAAAAGGACCGTTTTGTTTATGCTGTACACGTACATACATATGTTAGTAAAAATTGTTTAACCGCCGAATCCATACAAGGTACGTCCCTGTCTCTTCAAAGCATATACAACATCCATTGCTGTAACTGTTTTCCTTTTGGCGTGTTCAGTATAAGTAACTGCATCACGAATAACATTCTCCAAAAATACTTTTAAAACACCACGAGTTTCTTCATATATCAAGCCAGATATACGTTTTACACCTCCACGACGTGCCAAACGCCGAATAGCTGGTTTAGTGATACCCTGGATGTTATCACGTAAAACCTTACGATGACGCTTAGCACCACCTTTACCCAAGCCTTTTCCACCTTTGCCGCGACCAGTCATTTTTATTCACTTATTTTTTTGTTTGCACCAAGTATGTTCACTCACTCACTGTTCACTATTCACTGTGTTGTGCTCTAGCGAACGCACGTGTATTTATACAAAAAATCTACAGCAATCAATGATTTTTATCTCTTTCTAACACACACCCCGATTTTATGAACTTATGGAACAATTTTAGGCATTTTCTTACTTAAGCGTTTATTTTGCATGGAAATATAAGTGCAGTGAATAGTGTAGTACAGTGAGTGTTAAATAGTAAAATATAGTGCAGTGAGAAAAATGGCTCGTACAAAGCAAACAGCCCGTAAGTCGACCGGTGGTAAAGCACCTCGTAAACAATTGGCAACAAAAGCAGCACGTAAGAGTGCTCCGGCAACTGGTGGTGTTAAGAAGCCTCATCGTTATCGTCCTGGTACAGTGGCATTGCGTGAAATTCGTCGTTATCAAAAAAGTACCGAATTATTAATCCGCAAATTGCCATTCCAACGATTAGTTCGAGAAATTGCTCAAGATTTCAAAACTGATTTACGTTTCCAAAGTTCAGCTGTTATGGCTCTACAAGAAGCTAGTGAAGCATATTTGGTTGGACTGTTTGAGGATACCAATTTGTGTGCCATTCATGCAAAACGTGTAACAATTATGCCAAAAGATATCCAATTGGCCAGACGTATTCGTGGAGAACGTGCTTAATTGTATTAAATCAAATAAATACCCAAAACGGTCCTTTTCAGGACCACAATTTCTAAAACAATATGATCAAAAATTCACATCAAATAATTTTTAATATGTGTTTAATGTACATATGTAGATGCACACAACATATACATATGTACATATCTACCCTACACACTTAGCGTCTACAAACTGTACTGTACGTAGACGACTGTTTCTAGTATACATGTACATTCATATGTATCCTCTATACATATATACATATCTGCATACATATAAACGTATGGAACCCACATACATATACATATATACATATATATATTGTGTATTAATAATGCATCAAATAAATATTTATTTTTGTAAATTTTTAACAAAATAATATTATTAACCTCTTTGTATGGGAATTTTGTCGTCCTGAAAAGGACGGTTTTGTCGATTTACACTTTTTTACTTTAGCGATGTATACTGTGTATGTATATGTATTTATGCTTTCTTCTCCGTCTTCTTTGGTAAAAGTACAGCTTGAATGTTGGGCAAAACACCACCTTGAGCAATGGTCACTCCCGACAATAATTTATTTAATTCTTCGTCATTTCGGATGGCCAATTGTAAGTGACGAGGAATAATTCTTGTTTTTTTGTTATCGCGGGCAGCATTACCGGCCAATTCCAAAACTTCAGCTGCCAAATATTCCATAACAGCAGCTAAATATACTGGAGCACCGGCACCAACACGTTCGGCATAATTGCCTTTGCGCAACAAACGGTGTATACGACCGACGGGAAATTGAAGACCAGCACGGTTTGACCGCGACTTTGCCTTTCCCTTCACTTTACCACCTTTACCGCGACCGGACATTTTTGATTTAGCACAATTATTATTTCACACAAAGAATATTACACTATGAACTGCACTGCACACTAGCACTATATGCCATTCATGCTAACACAGTCGCTGTATATATACTTTTTTGTTGTACAGACAGCTGCGCACACTCGGGCCGATGGCGCTTCGTGCCTAATTGACCGAATAAACGAACTCTTTGCCAGCAAAATAGTACTTAAGCGTGTCACTTTTACACTATATTATAATCAAGTGAAGTGTGAAGTGTGAAGTGTGCAAAGTGAAGGAAAATAAATAGTGAAAAAAAAAATGCCTCCTAAAACTAGTGGAAAAGCAGCGAAGAAGGCTGGTAAGGCCCAGAAGAATATTACCAAAAATGACAAGAAGAAGAAGCGCAAGAGGAAGGAAAGTTATGCAATTTACATTTATAAAGTATTGAAGCAAGTACATCCCGATACTGGTATTTCATCAAAAGCCATGAGTATCATGAACAGTTTCGTAAATGATATTTTTGAACGTATTGCTGCCGAAGCATCGCGTTTAGCTCACTACAACAAACGTTCAACTATCACTAGTCGGGAAATCCAAACAGCTGTACGTCTACTTTTGCCCGGTGAATTGGCCAAGCATGCTGTGAGCGAAGGCACCAAAGCTGTCACTAAATACACAAGTTCCAAGTAATTTATCCAAAAGATTTTGTAACGAATGGCAAAAAGGCCCTTTTCAGGGCCACAATATATAAATCAACAAAGAGATATAGCTAATTTATTATACAATACCTATATATGTACATATTATGAATGAATGGAATGACTGTTACGTATAGCGATATAATTTAATAACATATAATATACATATATGTACATATATATAGGTGATGTGATATGTGGAGAGCGCAAAATACAATTTGAACATTATGAATTAATTGGATTTCTAAAATATATATAATTTTTCGAATGATTTTGTTAAATATAATTTTTTGATCGATATGTTAAGGTTTTTTGTAGCCCTGAAAAGGGCTTATTTACTTCTTATACGCCACTTTAGTTTTGTTTTGTATAGTTTACTTTTTAGCTGGCGCTTTCTTGGCGACTGGTTTTTTATTGGCCGCGGCTTTCTTGGTTTTCACACTAGGCGTTTTCGCTTTTAATGCCTTTGATTTGCTTGGAGTCGATTTAGCTTTAGCTGGTTTGGCTTTAACTGATCCAGTCTTTTTCGCATCTTTCGCTTTAACCTTTTCACTTTTCTTCTTCTCCGCTGTTTTCTTACTGGCAACAGCTTTCTTCACTTTTTTCTCGCCACTAACTTTCTTACCACCAACCGCTGCCTTCTTCTTTGACACCACACCATCTGCCGATTTCGCCAATTTCTTTTTGGGCTTCTTCTCGGTGGATTTCACTGCTTTCTGTTGTGCCTTTGATTTACCTTCTCCAGATTTACTGGATTTACTAGCCGCCACTGATAGTTTGAAAGAACCGGATGCGCCCTTTCCTTTAGTTTGAATCAATTTACCACTAGTAACAGCCGACTTCAAATACCGCTTGATGAATGGTGCTAATTTTTGGGCATCACATTTGTATGTAGCACTGATGTATTTCTTAATTGCCAAAAGTGATGAGCCACCACGTTCCTTTAAGTTCTTAATTGATGCATCGACCATTTGTTGTGTCGGCGGATGAGTAGGAGCAACGGAAGGCTTTTTTGGCTTAACTACCTTTTTGGCAGGAACTTTTTTCTCAGAAATAGCAGAGGAGCCCGCTACCGGAGAACCAACACTCGCAACAGCAATTGTATCAGACATTTTCACTTTATTGATATTGATGTTATAATAATATACACACTTTAAGCACTAAAATTTCCATGTACATCTTAAAATTGTTATCCCTTTAAAATTTGAGACGCCAGTAGAAAAGATGTGTGACAAAAATTTCTGATCCAGTGCAAATTAACATCTCAATATGACAAACTTTAAAGTTTATTTAATTGACTAAAAATCGAATATTGAATTTATCAAAATGTTTTAAATGTAATTATATAGCCTAAATGTGTTGCTTTGATAATCTATTACACATTTTTCTTTGCAATATATATTTTTCATGTAAAATGAGATTTTGTCCAAACTTTGTGCTCTAAAAGTCAAAAATTTCCTCTTAAATTTCGATTTTCTCAAGAATTTTCAAATTAATTCCTAATATTATTTTACAAATTATAAATAATTCATATAATTAATGATCTAAACAAGTTACAACAAGATTTTTTTAAGAAATAAATAAAAATAAAATTTAATAAATTTCTAGTGGTTATCACTGGGGCCATTTTGCTGTTATTCATTAACTATGAAGTGTATACAGGCGATAGACTCAAATTTTCAACACAAAATGAAAATAATAATAAGACTATAATGATTACTAGTTAAATATACAATTTATATATATATTATTGCATAAATGTATACCAAAATAATATATTTATAGTAAATTATTAAATACATATATACATACATACATACATATGCATGTGTGTATATATGATGAAACTTGTATATCAACTAATATTTCATTAATTTGAAACCTAATTTCGTATAATCAGGGTTAGGTTAGGTATAAACGACGAAAAATTATGAAAATGATTAACGTATTCGAGTATTTACATATTTAATAACTAATATTCAATTGGATATAATGCTAATTACTGGCGCATGAAAAAATTTAACCCCATCTTATATGTGCATATACGTACTTAATATAGTGGTTTTGGTTTTTTTCCGTCATTCATTATTTTAAATTATTAAAGTATAATAAAATAGAAATATATATTAAAATAGAATATCGTTAAAAATTAATATTTATCATTTGATTGAATGTCAATTACTGTCAAATTAAGAATTTTAAAGATATAATATTACATAAGTATACGCAAAAATTTTTAAATTATATATATATATATATAATACATATATGTTAAATCAAAATTATTTTGAATCTTCGTTGAATGTATATCGTGGTCCTGAAAAGGACCGTTTTGTTTATGCTGTACACGTACATACATATGTTAGTAAAAATTGTTTAACCGCCGAATCCATACAAGGTACGTCCCTGTCTCTTCAAAGCATATACAACATCCATTGCTGTAACTGTTTTCCTTTTGGCGTGTTCAGTATAAGTAACTGCATCACGAATAACATTCTCCAAAAATACTTTTAAAACACCACGAGTTTCTTCATATATCAAGCCAGATATACGTTTTACACCTCCACGACGTGCCAAACGCCGAATAGCTGGTTTAGTGATACCCTGGATGTTATCACGTAAAACCTTACGATGACGCTTAGCACCACCTTTACCCAAGCCTTTTCCACCTTTGCCGCGACCAGTCATTTTTATTCACTTATTTTTTTGTTTGCACCAAGTATGTTCACTCACTCACTGTTCACTATTCACTGTGTTGTGCTCTAGCGAACGCACGTGTATTTATACAAAAAATCTACAGCAATCAATGATTTTTATCTCTTTCTAACACACACCCCGATTTTATGAACTTATGGAACAATTTTAGGCATTTTCTTACTTAAGCGTTTATTTTGCATGGAAATATAAGTGCAGTGAATAGTGTAGTACAGTGAGTGTTAAATAGTAAAATATAGTGCAGTGAGAAAAATGGCTCGTACAAAGCAAACAGCCCGTAAGTCGACCGGTGGTAAAGCACCTCGTAAACAATTGGCAACAAAAGCAGCACGTAAGAGTGCTCCGGCAACTGGTGGTGTTAAGAAGCCTCATCGTTATCGTCCTGGTACAGTGGCATTGCGTGAAATTCGTCGTTATCAAAAAAGTACCGAATTATTAATCCGCAAATTGCCATTCCAACGATTAGTTCGAGAAATTGCTCAAGATTTCAAAACTGATTTACGTTTCCAAAGTTCAGCTGTTATGGCTCTACAAGAAGCTAGTGAAGCATATTTGGTTGGACTGTTTGAGGATACCAATTTGTGTGCCATTCATGCAAAACGTGTAACAATTATGCCAAAAGATATCCAATTGGCCAGACGTATTCGTGGAGAACGTGCTTAATTGTATTAAATCAAATAAATACCCAAAACGGTCCTTTTCAGGACCACAATTTCTAAAACAATATGATCAAAAATTCACATCAAATAATTTTTAATATGTGTTTAATGTACATATGTAGATGCACACAACATATACATATGTACATATCTACCCTACACACTTAGCGTCTACAAACTGTACTGTACGTAGACGACTGTTTCTAGTATACATGTACATTCATATGTATCCTCTATACATATATACATATCTGCATACATATAAACGTATGGAACCCACATACATATACATATATACATATATATATTGTGTATTAATAATGCATCAAATAAATATTTATTTTTGTAAATTTTTAACAAAATAATATTATTAACCTCTTTGTATGGGAATTTTGTCGTCCTGAAAAGGACGGTTTTGTCGATTTACACTTTTTTACTTTAGCGATGTATACTGTGTATGTATATGTATTTATGCTTTCTTCTCCGTCTTCTTTGGTAAAAGTACAGCTTGAATGTTGGGCAAAACACCACCTTGAGCAATGGTCACTCCCGACAATAATTTATTTAATTCTTCGTCATTTCGGATGGCCAATTGTAAGTGACGAGGAATAATTCTTGTTTTTTTGTTATCGCGGGCAGCATTACCGGCCAATTCCAAAACTTCAGCTGCCAAATATTCCATAACAGCAGCTAAATATACTGGAGCACCGGCACCAACACGTTCGGCATAATTGCCTTTGCGCAACAAACGGTGTATACGACCGACGGGAAATTGAAGACCAGCACGGTTTGACCGCGACTTTGCCTTTCCCTTCACTTTACCACCTTTACCGCGACCGGACATTTTTGATTTAGCACAATTATTATTTCACACAAAGAATATTACACTATGAACTGCACTGCACACTAGCACTATATGCCATTCATGCTAACACAGTCGCTGTATATATACTTTTTTGTTGTACAGACAGCTGCGCACACTCGGGCCGATGGCGCTTCGTGCCTAATTGACCGAATAAACGAACTCTTTGCCAGCAAAATAGTACTTAAGCGTGTCACTTTTACACTATATTATAATCAAGTGAAGTGTGAAGTGTGAAGTGTGCAAAGTGAAGGAAAATAAATAGTGAAAAAAAAAATGCCTCCTAAAACTAGTGGAAAAGCAGCGAAGAAGGCTGGTAAGGCCCAGAAGAATATTACCAAAAATGACAAGAAGAAGAAGCGCAAGAGGAAGGAAAGTTATGCAATTTACATTTATAAAGTATTGAAGCAAGTACATCCCGATACTGGTATTTCATCAAAAGCCATGAGTATCATGAACAGTTTCGTAAATGATATTTTTGAACGTATTGCTGCCGAAGCATCGCGTTTAGCTCACTACAACAAACGTTCAACTATCACTAGTCGGGAAATCCAAACAGCTGTACGTCTACTTTTGCCCGGTGAATTGGCCAAGCATGCTGTGAGCGAAGGCACCAAAGCTGTCACTAAATACACAAGTTCCAAGTAATTTATCCAAAAGATTTTGTAACGAATGGCAAAAAGGCCCTTTTCAGGGCCACAATATATAAATCAACAAAGAGATATAGCTAATTTATTATACAATACCTATATATGTACATATTATGAATGAATGGAATGACTGTTACGTATAGCGATATAATTTAATAACATATAATATACATATACATATATGTACATATATATAGGTGATGTGATATGTGGAGAGCGCAAAATACAATTTGAACATTATGAATTAATTGGATTTCTAAAATATATATAATTTGTTAAATATAATTTTTTGATCGATATGTTAAGGTTTTTTGTAGCCCTGAAAAGGGCTTATTTACTTCTTATACGCCACTTTAGTTTTGTTTTGTATAGTTTACTTTTTAGCTGGCGCTTTCTTGGCGACTGGTTTTTTATTGGCCGCGGCTTTCTTGGTTTTCACACTAGGCGTTTTCGCTTTTAATGCCTTTGATTTGCTTGGAGTCGATTTAGCTTTAGCTGGTTTGGCTTTAACTGATCCAGTCTTTTTCGCATCTTTCGCTTTAACCTTTTCACTTTTCTTCTTCTCCGCTGTTTTCTTACTGGCAACAGCTTTCTTCACTTTTTTCTCGCCACTAACTTTCTTACCACCAACCGCTGCCTTCTTCTTTGACACCACACCATCTGCCAATTTCGCCAATTTCTTTTTGGGCTTCTTCTCGGTGGATTTCACTGCTTTCTGTTGTGCCTTTGATTTACCTTCTCCAGATTTACTAGCCGCCACTGATAGTTTGAAAGAACCGGATGCGCCCTTTCCTTTAGTTTGAATCAATTTACCACTAGTAACAGCCGACTTCAAATACCGCTTGATGAATGGTGCTAATTTTTGGGCATCACATTTGTATGTAGCACTGATGTATTTCTTAATTGCCAAAAGTGATGAGCCACCACGTTCCTTTAAGTTCTTAATTGATGCATCGACCATTTGTTGTGTCGGCGGATGAGTAGGAGCAACGGAAGGCTTTTTTGGCTTAACTACCTTTTTGGCAGGAACTTTTTTCTCAGAAATAGCAGAGGAGCCCGCTACCGGAGAACCAACACTCGCAACAGCAATTGTATCAGACATTTTCACTTTATTGATATTGATGTTATAATAATATACACACTTTAAGCACTAAAATTTCCATGTACATCTTAAAATTGTTATCCCTTTAAAATTTGAGACGCCAGTAGAAAAGATGTGTGACAAAAATTTCTGATCCAGTGCAAATTAACATCTCAATATGACAAACTTTAAAGTTTATTTAATTGACTAAAAATCGAATATTGAATTTATCAAAATGTTTTAAATGTAATTATATAGCCTAAATGTGTTGCTTTGATAATCTATTACACATTTTTCTTTGCAATATATATTTTTCATGTAAAATGAGATTTTGTCCAAACTTTGTGCTCTAAAAGTCAAAAATTTCCTCTTAAATTTCGATTTTCTCAAGAATTTTCAAATTAATTCCTAATATTATTTTACAAATTATAAATAATTCATATAATTAATGATCTAAACAAGTTACAACAAGATTTTTTTAAGAAATAAATAAAAATAAAATTTAATAAATTTCTAGTGGTTATCACTGGGGCCATTTTGCTGTTATTCATTAACTATGAAGTGTATACAGGCGATAGACTCAAATTTTCAACACAAAATGAAAATAATAATAAGACTATAATGATTACTAGTTAAATATACAATTTATATATATATTATTGCATAAATGTATACCAAAATAATATATTTATAGTAAATTATTAAATACATATATACATACATACATACATATGCATGTGTGTATATATGATGAAATTTGTATATCAACTAATATTTCATTAATTTGAAACCTAATTTCGTATAATCAGGGTTAGGTTAGGTATAAACGACGAAAAATTATGAAAATGATTAACGTACTCGAGTATTTACATATTTAATAACTAATATTCAATTGGATATAATGCTAATTACTGGCGCATGAAAAAATTTAACCCCATCTTATATGTGCATATACGTACTTAATATAGTGGTTTTGGTTTTTTTCCGTCATTCATTATTTTAAATTATTAAAGTATAATAAAATAGAAATATATATTAAAATAGAATATCGTTAAAAATTAATATTTATCATTTGATTGAATGTCAATTACTGTCAAATTAAGAATTTTAAAGATATAATATTACATAAGTATACGCAAAAATTTTTAAATTATATATATATATATATAATACATATATGTTAAATCAAAATTATTTTGAATCTTCGTTGAATGTATATCGTGGTCCTGAAAAGGACCGTTTTGTTTATGCTGTACACGTACATACATATGTTAGTAAAAATTGTTTAACCGCCGAATCCATACAAGGTACGTCCCTGTCTCTTCAAAGCATATACAACATCCATTGCTGTAACTGTTTTCCTTTTGGCGTGTTCAGTATAAGTAACTGCATCACGAATAACATTCTCCAAAAATACTTTTAAAACACCACGAGTTTCTTCATATATCAAGCCAGATATACGTTTTACACCTCCACGACGTGCCAAACGCCGAATAGCTGGTTTAGTGATACCCTGGATGTTATCACGTAAAACCTTACGATGACGCTTAGCACCACCTTTACCCAAGCCTTTTCCACCTTTGCCGCGACCAGTCATTTTTATTCACTTATTTTTTTGTTTGCACCAAGTATGTTCACTCACTCACTGTTCACTATTCACTGTGTTGTGCTCTAGCGAACGCACGTGTATTTATACAAAAAATCTACAGCAATCAATGATTTTTATCTCTTTCTAACACACACCCCGATTTTATGAACTTATGGAACAATTTTAGGCATTTTCTTACTTAAGCGTTTATTTTGCATGGAAATATAAGTGCAGTGAATAGTGTAGTACAGTGAGTGTTAAATAGTAAAATATAGTGCAGTGAGAAAAATGGCTCGTACAAAGCAAACAGCCCGTAAGTCGACCGGTGGTAAAGCACCTCGTAAACAATTGGCAACAAAAGCAGCACGTAAGAGTGCTCCGGCAACTGGTGGTGTTAAGAAGCCTCATCGTTATCGTCCTGGTACAGTGGCATTGCGTGAAATTCGTCGTTATCAAAAAAGTACCGAATTATTAATCCGCAAATTGCCATTCCAACGATTAGTTCGAGAAATTGCTCAAGATTTCAAAACTGATTTACGTTTCCAAAGTTCAGCTGTTATGGCTCTACAAGAAGCTAGTGAAGCATATTTGGTTGGACTGTTTGAGGATACCAATTTGTGTGCCATTCATGCAAAACGTGTAACAATTATGCCAAAAGATATCCAATTGGCCAGACGTATTCGTGGAGAACGTGCTTAATTGTATTAAATCAAATAAATACCCAAAACGGTCCTTTTCAGGACCACAATTTCTAAAACAATATGATCAAAAATTCACATCAAATAATTTTTAATATGTGTTTAATGTACATATGTAGATGCACACAACATATACATATGTACATATCTACCCTACACACTTAGCGTCTACAAACTGTACTGTACGTAGACGACTGTTTCTAGTATACATGTACATTCATATGTATCCTCTATACATATATACATATCTGCATACATATAAACGTATGGAACCCACATACATATACATATATACATATATATATTGTGTATTAATAATGCATCAAATAAATATTTATTTTTGTAAATTTTTAACAAAATAATATTATTAACCTCTTTGTATGGGAATTTTGTCGTCCTGAAAAGGACGGTTTTGTCGATTTACACTTTTTTACTTTAGCGATGTATACTGTGTATGTATATGTATTTATGCTTTCTTCTCCGTCTTCTTTGGTAAAAGTACAGCTTGAATGTTGGGCAAAACACCACCTTGAGCAATGGTCACTCCCGACAATAATTTATTTAATTCTTCGTCATTTCGGATGGCCAATTGTAAGTGACGAGGAATAATTCTTGTTTTTTTGTTATCTCGGGCAGCATTACCGGCCAATTCCAAAACTTCAGCTGCCAAATATTCCATAACAGCAGCTAAATATACTGGAGCACCGGCACCAACACGTTCGGCATAATTGCCTTTGCGCAACAAACGGTGTATACGACCGACGGGAAATTGAAGACCAGCACGGTTTGACCGCGACTTTGCCTTTCCCTTCACTTTACCACCTTTACCGCGACCGGACATTTTTGATTTAGCACAATTATTATTTCACACAAAGAATATTACACTATGAACTGCACTGCACACTAGCACTATATGCCATTCATGCTAACACAGTCGCTGTATATATACTTTTTTGTTGTACAGACAGCTGCGCACACTCGGGCCGATGGCGCTTCGTGCCTAATTGACCGAATAAACGAACTCTTTGCCAGCAAAATAGTACTTAAGCGTGTCACTTTTACACTATATTATAATCAAGTGAAGTGTGAAGTGTGAAGTGTGCAAAGTGAAGGAAAATAAATAGTGAAAAAAAAAATGCCTCCTAAAACTAGTGGAAAAGCAGCGAAGAAGGCTGGTAAGGCCCAGAAGAATATTACCAAAAATGACAAGAAGAAGAAGCGCAAGAGGAAGGAAAGTTATGCAATTTACATTTATAAAGTATTGAAGCAAGTACATCCCGATACTGGTATTTCATCAAAAGCCATGAGTATCATGAACAGTTTCGTAAATGATATTTTTGAACGTATTGCTGCCGAAGCATCGCGTTTAGCTCACTACAACAAACGTTCAACTATCACTAGTCGGGAAATCCAAACAGCTGTACGTCTACTTTTGCCCGGTGAATTGGCCAAGCATGCTGTGAGCGAAGGCACCAAAGCTGTCACTAAATACACAAGTTCCAAGTAATTTATCCAAAAGATTTTGTAACGAATGGCAAAAAGGCCCTTTTCAGGGCCACAATATATAAATCAACAAAGAGATATAGCTAATTTATTATACAATACCTATATATGTACATATTATGAATGAATGGAATGACTGTTACGTATAGCGATATAATTTAATAACATATAATATACATATACATATATGTACATATATATAGGTGATGTGATATGTGGAGAGCGCAAAATACAATTTGAACATTATGAATTAATTGGATTTCTAAAATATATATAATTTGTTAAATATAATTTTTTGATCGATATGTTAAGGTTTTTTGTAGCCCTGAAAAGGGCTTATTTACTTCTTATACGCCACTTTAGTTTTGTTTTGTATAGTTTACTTTTTAGCTGGCGCTTTCTTGGCGACTGGTTTTTTATTGGCCGCGGCTTTCTTGGTTTTCACACTAGGCGTTTTCGCTTTTAATGCCTTTGATTTGCTTGGAGTCGATTTAGCTTTAGCTGGTTTGGCTTTAACTGATCCAGTCTTTTTCGCATCTTTCGCTTTAACCTTTTCACTTTTCTTCTTCTCCGCTGTTTTCTTACTGGCAACAGCTTTCTTCACTTTTTTCTCGCCACTAACTTTCTTACCACCAACCGCTGCCTTCTTCTTTGACACCACACCATCTGCCAATTTCGCCAATTTCTTTTTGGGCTTCTTCTCGGTGGATTTCACTGCTTTCTGTTGTGCCTTTGATTTACCTTCTCCAGATTTACTGGATTTACTAGCCGCCACTGATAGTTTGAAAGAACCGGATGCGCCCTTTCCTTTAGTTTGAATCAATTTACCACTAGTAACAGCCGACTTCAAATACCGCTTGATGAATGGTGCTAATTTTTGGGCATCACATTTGTATGTAGCACTGATGTATTTCTTAATTGCCAAAAGTGATGAGCCACCACGTTCCTTTAAGTTCTTAATTGATGCATCGACCATTTGTTGTGTCGGCGGATGAGTAGGAGCAACGGAAGGCTTTTTTGGCTTAACTACCTTTTTGGCAGGAACTTTTTTCTCAGAAATAGCAGAGGAGCCCGCTACCGGAGAACCAACACTCGCAACAGCAATTGTATCAGACATTTTCACTTTATTGATATTGATGTTATAATAATATACACACTTTAAGCACTAAAATTTCCATGTACATCTTAAAATTGTTATCCCTTTAAAATTTGAGACGCCAGTAGAAAAGATGTGTGACAAAAATTTCTGATCCAGTGCAAATTAACATCTCAATATGACAAACTTTAAAGTTTATTTAATTGACTAAAAATCGAATATTGAATTTATCAAAATGTTTTAAATGTAATTATATAGCCTAAATGTGTTGCTTTGATAATCTATTACACATTTTTCTTTGCAATATATATTTTTCATGTAAAATGAGATTTTGTCCAAACTTTGTGCTCTAAAAGTCAAAAATTTCCTCTTAAATTTCGATTTTCTCAAGAATTTTCAAATTAATTCCTAATATTATTTTACAAATTATAAATAATTCATATAATTAATGATCTAAACAAGTTACAACAAGATTTTTTTAAGAAATAAATAAAAATAAAATTTAATAAATTTCTAGTGGTTATCACTGGGGCCATTTTGCTGTTATTCATTAACTATGAAGTGTATACAGGCGATAGACTCAAATTTTCAACACAAAATGAAAATAATAATAAGACTATAATGATTACTAGTTAAATATACAATTTATATATATATTATTGCATAAATGTATACCAAAATAATATATTTATAGTAAATTATTAAATACATATATACATACATACATACATATGCATGTGTGTATATATGATGAAATTTGTATATCAACTAATATTTCATTAATTTGAAACCTAATTTCGTATAATCAGGGTTAGGTTAGGTATAAACGACGAAAAATTATGAAAATGATTAACGTATTCGAGTATTTACATATTTAATAACTAATATTCAATTGGATATAATGCTAATTACTGGCGCATGAAAAAATTTAACCCCATCTTATATGTGCATATACGTACTTAATATAGTGGTTTTGGTTTTTTTCCGTCATTCATTATTTTAAATTATTAAAGTATAATAAAATAGAAATATATATTAAAATAGAATATCGTTAAAAATTAATATTTATCATTTGATTGAATGTCAATTACTGTCAAATTAAGAATTTTAAAGATATAATATTACATAAGTATACGCAAAAATTTTTAAATTATATATATATATATATAATACATATATGTTAAATCAAAATTATTTTGAATCTTCGTTGAATGTATATCGTGGTCCTGAAAAGGACCGTTTTGTTTATGCTGTACACGTACATACATATGTTAGTAAAAATTGTTTAACCGCCGAATCCATACAAGGTACGTCCCTGTCTCTTCAAAGCATATACAACATCCATTGCTGTAACTGTTTTCCTTTTGGCGTGTTCAGTATAAGTAACTGCATCACGAATAACATTCTCCAAAAATACTTTTAAAACACCACGAGTTTCTTCATATATCAAGCCAGATATACGTTTTACACCTCCACGACGTGCCAAACGCCGAATAGCTGGTTTAGTGATACCCTGGATGTTATCACGTAAAACCTTACGATGACGCTTAGCACCACCTTTACCCAAGCCTTTTCCACCTTTGCCGCGACCAGTCATTTTTATTCACTTATTTTTTTGTTTGCACCAAGTATGTTCACTCACTCACTGTTCACTATTCACTGTGTTGTGCTCTAGCGAACGCACGTGTATTTATACAAAAAATCTACAGCAATCAATGATTTTTATCTCTTTCTAACACACACCCCGATTTTATGAACTTATGGAACAATTTTAGGCATTTTCTTACTTAAGCGTTTATTTTGCATGGAAATATAAGTGCAGTGAATAGTGTAGTACAGTGAGTGTTAAATAGTAAAATATAGTGCAGTGAGAAAAATGGCTCGTACAAAGCAAACAGCCCGTAAGTCGACCGGTGGTAAAGCACCTCGTAAACAATTGGCAACAAAAGCAGCACGTAAGAGTGCTCCGGCAACTGGTGGTGTTAAGAAGCCTCATCGTTATCGTCCTGGTACAGTGGCATTGCGTGAAATTCGTCGTTATCAAAAAAGTACCGAATTATTAATCCGCAAATTGCCATTCCAACGATTAGTTCGAGAAATTGCTCAAGATTTCAAAACTGATTTACGTTTCCAAAGTTCAGCTGTTATGGCTCTACAAGAAGCTAGTGAAGCATATTTGGTTGGACTGTTTGAGGATACCAATTTGTGTGCCATTCATGCAAAACGTGTAACAATTATGCCAAAAGATATCCAATTGGCCAGACGTATTCGTGGAGAACGTGCTTAATTGTATTAAATCAAATAAATACCCAAAACGGTCCTTTTCAGGACCACAATTTCTAAAACAATATGATCAAAAATTCACATCAAATAATTTTTAATATGTGTTTAATGTACATATGTAGATGCACACAACATATACATATGTACATATCTACCCTACACACTTAGCGTCTACAAACTGTACTGTACGTAGACGACTGTTTCTAGTATACATGTACATTCATATGTATCCTCTATACATATATACATATCTGCATACATATAAACGTATGGAACCCACATACATATACATATATACATATATATATTGTGTATTAATAATGCATCAAATAAATATTTATTTTTGTAAATTTTTAACAAAATAATATTATTAACCTCTTTGTATGGGAATTTTGTCGTCCTGAAAAGGACGGTTTTGTCGATTTACACTTTTTTACTTTAGCGATGTATACTGTGTATGTATATGTATTTATGCTTTCTTCTCCGTCTTCTTTGGTAAAAGTACAGCTTGAATGTTGGGCAAAACACCACCTTGAGCAATGGTCACTCCCGACAATAATTTATTTAATTCTTCGTCATTTCGGATGGCCAATTGTAAGTGACGAGGAATAATTCTTGTTTTTTTGTTATCTCGGGCAGCATTACCGGCCAATTCCAAAACTTCAGCTGCCAAATATTCCATAACAGCAGCTAAATATACTGGAGCACCGGCACCAACACGTTCGGCATAATTGCCTTTGCGCAACAAACGGTGTATACGACCGACGGGAAATTGAAGACCAGCACGGTTTGACCGCGACTTTGCCTTTCCCTTCACTTTACCACCTTTACCGCGACCGGACATTTTTGATTTAGCACAATTATTATTTCACACAAAGAATATTACACTATGAACTGCACTGCACACTAGCACTATATGCCATTCATGCTAACACAGTCGCTGTATATATACTTTTTTGTTGTACAGACAGCTGCGCACACTCGGGCCGATGGCGCTTCGTGCCTAATTGACCGAATAAACGAACTCTTTGCCAGCAAAATAGTACTTAAGCGTGTCACTTTTACACTATATTATAATCAAGTGAAGTGTGAAGTGTGCAAAGTGAAGGAAAATAAATAGTGAAAAAAAAAATGCCTCCTAAAACTAGTGGAAAAGCAGCGAAGAAGGCTGGTAAGGCCCAGAAGAATATTACCAAAAATGACAAGAAGAAGAAGCGCAAGAGGAAGGAAAGTTATGCAATTTACATTTATAAAGTATTGAAGCAAGTACATCCCGATACTGGTATTTCATCAAAAGCCATGAGTATCATGAACAGTTTCGTAAATGATATTTTTGAACGTATTGCTGCCGAAGCATCGCGTTTAGCTCACTACAACAAACGTTCAACTATCACTAGTCGGGAAATCCAAACAGCTGTACGTCTACTTTTGCCCGGTGAATTGGCCAAGCATGCTGTGAGCGAAGGCACCAAAGCTGTCACTAAATACACAAGTTCCAAGTAATTTATCCAAAAGATTTTGTAACGAATGGCAAAAAGGCCCTTTTCAGGGCCACAATATATAAATCAACAAAGAGATATAGCTAATTTATTATACAATACCTATATATGTACATATTATGAATGAATGGAATGACTGTTACGTATAGCGATATAATTTAATAACATATAATATACATATACATATATGTACATATATATAGGTGATGTGATATGTGGAGAGCGCAAAATACAATTTGAACATTATGAATTAATTGGATTTCTAAAATATATATAATTTGTTAAATATAATTTTTTGATCGATATGTTAAGGTTTTTTGTAGCCCTGAAAAGGGCTTATTTACTTCTTATACGCCACTTTAGTTTTGTTTTGTATAGTTTACTTTTTAGCTGGCGCTTTCTTGGCGACTGGTTTTTTATTGGCCGCGGCTTTCTTGGTTTTCACACTAGGCGTTTTCGCTTTTAATGCCTTTGATTTGCTTGGAGTCGATTTAGCTTTAGCTGGTTTGGCTTTAACTGATCCAGTCTTTTTCGCATCTTTCGCTTTAACCTTTTCACTTTTCTTCTTCTCCGCTGTTTTCTTACTGGCAACAGCTTTCTTCACTTTTTTCTCGCCACTAACTTTCTTACCACCAACCGCTGCCTTCTTCTTTGACACCACACCATCTGCCAATTTCGCCAATTTCTTTTTGGGCTTCTTCTCGGTGGATTTCACTGCTTTCTGTTGTGCCTTTGATTTACCTTCTCCAGATTTACTGGATTTACTAGCCGCCACTGATAGTTTGAAAGAACCGGATGCGCTCTTTCCTTTAGTTTGAATCAATTTACCACTAGTAACAGCCGACTTCAAATACCGCTTGATGAATGGTGCTAATTTTTGGGCATCACATTTGTATGTAGCACTGATGTATTTCTTAATTGCCAAAAGTGATGAGCCACCACGTTCCTTTAAGTTCTTAATTGATGCATCGACCATTTGTTGTGTCGGCGGATGAGTAGGAGCAACGGAAGGCTTTTTTGGCTTAACTACCTTTTTGGCAGGAACTTTTTTCTCAGAAATAGCAGAGGAGCCCGCTACCGGAGAACCAACACTCGCAACAGCAATTGTATCAGACATTTTCACTTTATTGATATTGATGTTATAATAATATACACACTTTAAGCACTAAAATTTCCATGTACATCTTAAAATTGTTATCCCTTTAAAATTTGAGACGCCAGTAGAAAAGATGTGTGACAAAAATTTCTGATCCAGTGCAAATTAACATCTCAATATGACAAACTTTAAAGTTTATTTAATTGACTAAAAATCGAATATTGAATTTATCAAAATGTTTTAAATGTAATTATATAGCCTAAATGTGTTGCTTTGATAATCTATTACACATTTTTCTTTGCAATATATATTTTTCATGTAAAATGAGATTTTGTCCAAACTTTGTGCTCTAAAAGTCAAAAATTTCCTCTTAAATTTCGATTTTCTCAAGAATTTTCAAATTAATTCCTAATATTATTTTACAAATTATAAATAATTCATATAATTAATGATCTAAACAAGTTACAACAAGATTTTTTTAAGAAATAAATAAAAATAAAATTTAATAAATTTCTAGTGGTTATCACTGGGGCCATTTTGCTGTTATTCATTAACTATGAAGTGTATACAGGCGATAGACTCAAATTTTCAACACAAAATGAAAATAATAATAAGACTATAATGATTACTAGTTAAATATACAATTTATATATATATTATTGCATAAATGTATACCAAAATAATATATTTATAGTAAATTATTAAATACATATATACATACATACATACATATGCATGTGTGTATATATGATGAAATTTGTATATCAACTAATATTTCATTAATTTGAAACCTAATTTCGTATAATCAGGGTTAGGTTAGGTATAAACGACGAAAAATTATGAAAATGATTAACGTATTCGAGTATTTACATATTTAATAACTAATATTCAATTGGATATAATGCTAATTACTGGCGCATGAAAAAATTTAACCCCATCTTATATGTGCATATACGTACTTAATATAGTGGTTTTGGTTTTTTTCCGTCATTCATTATTTTAAATTATTAAAGTATAATAAAATAGAAATATATATTAAAATAGAATATCGTTAAAAATTAATATTTATCATTTGATTGAATGTCAATTACTGTCAAATTAAGAATTTTAAAGATATAATATTACATAAGTATACGCAAAAATTTTTAAATTATATATATATATATATAATACATATATGTTAAATCAAAATTATTTTGAATCTTCGTTGAATGTATATCGTGGTCCTGAAAAGGACCGTTTTGTTTATGCTGTACACGTACATACATATGTTAGTAAAAATTGTTTAACCGCCGAATCCATACAAGGTACGTCCCTGTCTCTTCAAAGCATATACAACATCCATTGCTGTAACTGTTTTCCTTTTGGCGTGTTCAGTATAAGTAACTGCATCACGAATAACATTCTCCAAAAATACTTTTAAAACACCACGAGTTTCTTCATATATCAAGCCAGATATACGTTTTACACCTCCACGACGTGCCAAACGCCGAATAGCTGGTTTAGTGATACCCTGGATGTTATCACGTAAAACCTTACGATGACGCTTAGCACCACCTTTACCCAAGCCTTTTCCACCTTTGCCGCGACCAGTCATTTTTATTCACTTATTTTTTTGTTTGCACCAAGTATGTTCACTCACTCACTGTTCACTATTCACTGTGTTGTGCTCTAGCGAACGCACGTGTATTTATACAAAAAATCTACAGCAATCAATGATTTTTATCTCTTTCTAACACACACCCCGATTTTATGAACTTATGGAACAATTTTAGGCATTTTCTTACTTAAGCGTTTATTTTGCATGGAAATATAAGTGCAGTGAATAGTGTAGTACAGTGAGTGTTAAATAGTAAAATATAGTGCAGTGAGAAAAATGGCTCGTACAAAGCAAACAGCCCGTAAGTCGACCGGTGGTAAAGCACCTCGTAAACAATTGGCAACAAAAGCAGCACGTAAGAGTGCTCCGGCAACTGGTGGTGTTAAGAAGCCTCATCGTTATCGTCCTGGTACAGTGGCATTGCGTGAAATTCGTCGTTATCAAAAAAGTACCGAATTATTAATCCGCAAATTGCCATTCCAACGATTAGTTCGAGAAATTGCTCAAGATTTCAAAACTGATTTACGTTTCCAAAGTTCAGCTGTTATGGCTCTACAAGAAGCTAGTGAAGCATATTTGGTTGGACTGTTTGAGGATACCAATTTGTGTGCCATTCATGCAAAACGTGTAACAATTATGCCAAAAGATATCCAATTGGCCAGACGTATTCGTGGAGAACGTGCTTAATTGTATTAAATCAAATAAATACCCAAAACGGTCCTTTTCAGGACCACAATTTCTAAAACAATATGATCAAAAATTCACATCAAATAATTTTTAATATGTGTTTAATGTACATATGTAGATGCACACAACATATACATATGTACATATCTACCCTACACACTTAGCGTCTACAAACTGTACTGTACGTAGACGACTGTTTCTAGTATACATGTACATTCATATGTATCCTCTATACATATATACATATCTGCATACATATAAACGTATGGAACCCACATACATATACATATATACATATATATATTGTGTATTAATAATGCATCAAATAAATATTTATTTTTGTAAATTTTTAACAAAATAATATTATTAACCTCTTTGTATGGGAATTTTGTCGTCCTGAAAAGGACGGTTTTGTCGATTTACACTTTTTTACTTTAGCGATGTATACTGTGTATGTATATGTATTTATGCTTTCTTCTCCGTCTTCTTTGGTAAAAGTACAGCTTGAATGTTGGGCAAAACACCACCTTGAGCAATGGTCACTCCCGACAATAATTTATTTAATTCTTCGTCATTTCGGATGGCCAATTGTAAGTGACGAGGAATAATTCTTGTTTTTTTGTTATCTCGGGCAGCATTACCGGCCAATTCCAAAACTTCAGCTGCCAAATATTCCATAACAGCAGCTAAATATACTGGAGCACCGGCACCAACACGTTCGGCATAATTGCCTTTGCGCAACAAACGGTGTATACGACCGACGGGAAATTGAAGACCAGCACGGTTTGACCGCGACTTTGCCTTTCCCTTCACTTTACCACCTTTACCGCGACCGGACATTTTTGATTTAGCACAATTATTATTTCACACAAAGAATATTACACTATGAACTGCACTGCACACTAGCACTATATGCCATTCATGCTAACACAGTCGCTGTATATATACTTTTTTGTTGTACAGACAGCTGCGCACACTCGGGCCGATGGCGCTTCGTGCCTAATTGACCGAATAAACGAACTCTTTGCCAGCAAAATAGTACTTAAGCGTGTCACTTTTACACTATATTACAATCAAGTGAAGTGTGAAGTGTGAAGTGTGCAAAGTGAAGGAAAATAAATAGTGAAAAAAAAAATGCCTCCTAAAACTAGTGGAAAAGCAGCGAAGAAGGCTGGTAAGGCCCAGAAGAATATTACCAAAAATGACAAGAAGAAGAAGCGCAAGAGGAAGGAAAGTTATGCAATTTACATTTATAAAGTATTGAAGCAAGTACATCCCGATACTGGTATTTCATCAAAAGCCATGAGTATCATGAACAGTTTCGTAAATGATATTTTTGAACGTATTGCTGCCGAAGCATCGCGTTTAGCTCACTACAACAAACGTTCAACTATCACTAGTCGGGAAATCCAAACAGCTGTACGTCTACTTTTGCCCGGTGAATTGGCCAAGCATGCTGTGAGCGAAGGCACCAAAGCTGTCACTAAATACACAAGTTCCAAGTAATTTATCCAAAAGATTTTGTAACGAATGGCAAAAAGGCCCTTTTCAGGGCCACAATATATAAATCAACAAAGAGATATAGCTAATTTATTATACAATACCTATATATGTACATATTATGAATGAATGGAATGACTGTTACGTATAGCGATATAATTTAATAACATATAATATACATATACATATATGTACATATATATAGGTGATGTGATATGTGGAGAGCGCAAAATACAATTTGAACATTATGAATTAATTGGATTTCTAAAATATATATAATTTGTTAAATATAATTTTTTGATCGATATGTTAAGGTTTTTTGTAGCCCTGAAAAGGGCTTATTTACTTCTTATACGCCACTTTAGTTTTGTTTTGTATAGTTTACTTTTTAGCTGGCGCTTTCTTGGCGACTGGTTTTTTATTGGCCGCGGCTTTCTTGGTTTTCACACTAGGCGTTTTCGCTTTTAATGCCTTTGATTTGCTTGGAGTCGATTTAGCTTTAGCTGGTTTGGCTTTAACTGATCCAGTCTTTTTCGCATCTTTCGCTTTAACCTTTTCACTTTTCTTCTTCTCCGCTGTTTTCTTACTGGCAACAGCTTTCTTCACTTTTTTCTCGCCACTAACTTTCTTACCACCAACCGCTGCCTTCTTCTTTGACACCACACCATCTGCCGATTTCGCCAATTTCTTTTTGGGCTTCTTCTCGGTGGATTTCACTGCTTTCTGTTGTGCCTTTGATTTACCTTCTCCAGATTTACTGGATTTACTAGCCGCCACTGATAGTTTGAAAGAACCGGATGCGCCCTTTCCTTTAGTTTGAATCAATTTACCACTAGTAACAGCCGACTTCAAATACCGCTTGATGAATGGTGCTAATTTTTGGGCATCACATTTGTATGTAGCACTGATGTATTTCTTAATTGCCAAAAGTGATGAGCCACCACGTTCCTTTAAGTTCTTAATTGATGCATCGACCATTTGTTGTGTCGGCGGATGAGTAGGAGCAACGGAAGGCTTTTTTGGCTTAACTACCTTTTTGGCAGGAACTTTTTTCTCAGAAATAGCAGAGGAGCCCGCTACCGGAGAACCAACACTCGCAACAGCAATTGTATCAGACATTTTCACTTTATTGATATTGATGTTATAATAATATACACACTTTAAGCACTAAAATTTCCATGTACATCTTAAAATTGTTATCCCTTTAAAATTTGAGACGCCAGTAGAAAAGATGTGTGACAAAAATTTCTGATCCAGTGCAAATTAACATCTCAATATGACAAACTTTAAAGTTTATTTAATTGACTAAAAATCGAATATTGAATTTATCAAAATGTTTTAAATGTAATTATATAGCCTAAATGTGTTGCTTTGATAATCTATTACACATTTTTCTTTGCAATATATATTTTTCATGTAAAATGAGATTTTGTCCAAACTTTGTGCTCTAAAAGTCAAAAATTTCCTCTTAAATTTCGATTTTCTCAAGAATTTTCAAATTAATTCCTAATATTATTTTACAAATTATAAATAATTCATATAATTAATGATCTAAACAAGTTACAACAAGATTTTTTTAAGAAATAAATAAAAATAAAATTTAATAAATTTCTAGTGGTTATCACTGGGGCCATTTTGCTGTTATTCATTAACTATGAAGTGTATACAGGCGATAGACTCAAATTTTCAACACAAAATGAAAATAATAATAAGACTATAATGATTACTAGTTAAATATACAATTTATATATATATTATTGCATAAATGTATACCAAAATAATATATTTATAGTAAATTATTAAATACATATATACATACATACATACATATGCATGTGTGTATATATGATGAAATTTGTATATCAACTAATATTTCATTAATTTGAAACCTAATTTCGTATAATCAGGGTTAGGTTAGGTATAAACGACGAAAAATTATGAAAATGATTAACGTATTCGAGTATTTACATATTTAATAACTAATATTCAATTGGATATAATGCTAATTACTGGCGCATGAAAAAATTTAACCCCATCTTATATGTGCATATACGTACTTAATATAGTGGTTTTGGTTTTTTTCCGTCATTCATTATTTTAAATTATTAAAGTATAATAAAATAGAAATATATATTAAAATAGAATATCGTTAAAAATTAATATTTATCATTTGATTGAATGTCAATTACTGTCAAATTAAGAATTTTAAAGATATAATATTACATAAGTATACGCAAAAATTTTTAAATTATATATATATATATATAATACATATATGTTAAATCAAAATTATTTTGAATCTTCGTTGAATGTATATCGTGGTCCTGAAAAGGACCGTTTTGTTTATGCTGTACACGTACATACATATGTTAGTAAAAATTGTTTAACCGCCGAATCCATACAAGGTACGTCCCTGTCTCTTCAAAGCATATACAACATCCATTGCTGTAACTGTTTTCCTTTTGGCGTGTTCAGTATAAGTAACTGCATCACGAATAACATTCTCCAAAAATACTTTTAAAACACCACGAGTTTCTTCATATATCAAGCCAGATATACGTTTTACACCTCCACGACGTGCCAAACGCCGAATAGCTGGTTTAGTGATACCCTGGATGTTATCACGTAAAACCTTACGATGACGCTTAGCACCACCTTTACCCAAGCCTTTTCCACCTTTGCCGCGACCAGTCATTTTTATTCACTTATTTTTTTGTTTGCACCAAGTATGTTCACTCACTCACTGTTCACTATTCACTGTGTTGTGCTCTAGCGAACGCACGTGTATTTATACAAAAAATCTACAGCAATCAATGATTTTTATCTCTTTCTAACACACACCCCGATTTTATGAACTTATGGAACAATTTTAGGCATTTTCTTACTTAAGCGTTTATTTTGCATGGAAATATAAGTGCAGTGAATAGTGTAGTACAGTGAGTGTTAAATAGTAAAATATAGTGCAGTGAGAAAAATGGCTCGTACAAAGCAAACAGCCCGTAAGTCGACCGGTGGTAAAGCACCTCGTAAACAATTGGCAACAAAAGCAGCACGTAAGAGTGCTCCGGCAACTGGTGGTGTTAAGAAGCCTCATCGTTATCGTCCTGGTACAGTGGCATTGCGTGAAATTCGTCGTTATCAAAAAAGTACCGAATTATTAATCCGCAAATTGCCATTCCAACGATTAGTTCGAGAAATTGCTCAAGATTTCAAAACTGATTTACGTTTCCAAAGTTCAGCTGTTATGGCTCTACAAGAAGCTAGTGAAGCATATTTGGTTGGACTGTTTGAGGATACCAATTTGTGTGCCATTCATGCAAAACGTGTAACAATTATGCCAAAAGATATCCAATTGGCCAGACGTATTCGTGGAGAACGTGCTTAATTGTATTAAATCAAATAAATACCCAAAACGGTCCTTTTCAGGACCACAATTTCTAAAACAATATGATCAAAAATTCACATCAAATAATTTTTAATATGTGTTTAATGTACATATGTAGATGCACACAACATATACATATGTACATATCTACCCTACACACTTAGCGTCTACAAACTGTACTGTACGTAGACGACTGTTTCTAGTATACATGTACATTCATATGTATCCTCTATACATATATACATATCTGCATACATATAAACGTATGGAACCCACATACATATACATATATACATATATATATTGTGTATTAATAATGCATCAAATAAATATTTATTTTTGTAGATTTTTAACAAAATAATATTATTAACCTCTTTGTATGGGAATTTTGTCGTCCTGAAAAGGACGGTTTTGTCGATTTACACTTTTTTACTTTAGCGATGTATACTGTGTATGTCGTCCTGAAAAGGACGGTTTTGTCGATTTACACTTTTTTACTTTAGCGATGTATACTGTGTATGTATATGTATTTATGCTTTCTTCTCCGTCTTCTTTGGTAAAAGTACAGCTTGAATGTTGGGCAAAACACCACCTTGAGCAATGGTCACTCCCGACAATAATTTATTTAATTCTTCGTCATTTCGGATGGCCAATTGTAAGTGACGAGGAATAATTCTTGTTTTTTTGTTATCGCGGGCAGCATTACCGGCCAATTCCAAAACTTCAGCTGCCAAATATTCCATAACAGCAGCTAAATATACTGGAGCACCGGCACCAACACGTTCGGCATAATTGCCTTTGCGCAACAAACGGTGTATACGACCGACGGGAAATTGAAGACCAGCACGGTTTGACCGCGACTTTGCCTTTCCCTTCACTTTACCACCTTTACCGCGACCGGACATTTTTGATTTAGCACAATTATTATTTCACACAAAGAATATTACACTATGAACTGCACTGCACACTAGCACTATATGCCATTCATGCTAACACAGTCGCTGTATATATACTTTTTTGTTGTACAGACAGCTGCGCACACTCGGGCCGATGGCGCTTCGTGCCTAATTGACCGAATAAACGAACTCTTTGCCAGCAAAATAGTACTTAAGCGTGTCACTTTTACACTATATTATAATCAAGTGAAGTGTGAAGTGTGAAGTGTGCAAAGTGAAGGAAAATAAATAGTGAAAAAAAAAATGCCTCCTAAAACTAGTGGAAAAGCAGCGAAGAAGGCTGGTAAGGCCCAGAAGAATATTACCAAAAATGACAAGAAGAAGAAGCGCAAGAGGAAGGAAAGTTATGCAATTTACATTTATAAAGTATTGAAGCAAGTACATCCCGATACTGGTATTTCATCAAAAGCCATGAGTATCATGAACAGTTTCGTAAATGATATTTTTGAACGTATTGCTGCCGAAGCATCGCGTTTAGCTCACTACAACAAACGTTCAACTATCACTAGTCGGGAAATCCAAACAGCTGTACGTCTACTTTTGCCCGGTGAATTGGCCAAGCATGCTGTGAGCGAAGGCACCAAAGCTGTCACTAAATACACAAGTTCCAAGTAATTTATCCAAAAGATTTTGTAACGAATGGCAAAAAGGCCCTTTTCAGGGCCACAATATATAAATCAACAAAGAGATATAGCTAATTTATTATACAATACCTATATATGTACATATTATGAATGAATGGAATGACTGTTACGTATAGCGATATAATTTAATAACATATAATATACATATACATATATGTACATATATATAGGTGATGTGATATGTGGAGAGCGCAAAATACAATTTGAACATTATGAATTAATTGGATTTCTAAAATATATATAATTTGTTAAATATAATTTTTTGATCGATATGTTAAGGTTTTTTGTAGCCCTGAAAAGGGCTTATTTACTTCTTATACGCCACTTTAGTTTTGTTTTGTATAGTTTACTTTTTAGCTGGCGCTTTCTTGGCGACTGGTTTTTTATTGGCCGCGGCTTTCTTGGTTTTCACACTAGGCGTTTTCGCTTTTAATGCCTTTGATTTGCTTGGAGTCGATTTAGCTTTAGCTGGTTTGGCTTTAACTGATCCAGTCTTTTTCGCATCTTTCGCTTTAACCTTTTCACTTTTCTTCTTCTCCGCTGTTTTCTTACTGGCAACAGCTTTCTTCACTTTTTTCTCGCCACTAACTTTCTTACCACCAACCGCTGCCTTCTTCTTTGACACCACACCATCTGCCGATTTCGCCAATTTCTTTTTGGGCTTCTTCTCGGTGGATTTCACTGCTTTCTGTTGTGCCTTTGATTTACCTTCTCCAGATTTACTGGATTTACTAGCCGCCACTGATAGTTTGAAAGAACCGGATGCGCCCTTTCCTTTAGTTTGAATCAATTTACCACTAGTAACAGCCGACTTCAAATACCGCTTGATGAATGGTGCTAATTTTTGGGCATCACATTTGTATGTAGCACTGATGTATTTCTTAATTGCCAAAAGTGATGAGCCACCACGTTCCTTTAAGTTCTTAATTGATGCATCGACCATTTGTTGTGTCGGCGGATGAGTAGGAGCAACGGAAGGCTTTTTTGGCTTAACTACCTTTTTGGCAGGAACTTTTTTCTCAGAAATAGCAGAGGAGCCCGCTACCGGAGAACCAACACTCGCAACAGCAATTGTATCAGACATTTTCACTTTATTGATATTGATGTTATAATAATATACACACTTTAAGCACTAAAATTTCCATGTACATCTTAAAATTGTTATCCCTTTAAAATTTGAGACGCCAGTAGAAAAGATGTGTGACAAAAATTTCTGATCCAGTGCAAATTAACATCTCAATATGACAAACTTTAAAGTTTATTTAATTGACTAAAAATCGAATATTGAATTTATCAAAATGTTTTAAATGTAATTATATAGCCTAAATGTGTTGCTTTGATAATCTATTACACATTTTTCTTTGCAATATATATTTTTCATGTAAAATGAGATTTTGTCCAAACTTTGTGCTCTAAAAGTCAAAAATTTCCTCTTAAATTTCGATTTTCTCAAGAATTTTCAAATTAATTCCTAATATTATTTTACAAATTATAAATAATTCATATAATTAATGATCTAAACAAGTTACAACAAGATTTTTTTAAGAAATAAATAAAAATAAAATTTAATAAATTTCTAGTGGTTATCACTGGGGCCATTTTGCTGTTATTCATTAACTATGAAGTGTATACAGGCGATAGACTCAAATTTTCAACACAAAATGAAAATAATAATAAGACTATAATGATTACTAGTTAAATATACAATTTATATATATATTATTGCATAAATGTATACCAAAATAATATATTTATAGTAAATTATTAAATACATATATACATACATACATACATATGCATGTGTGTATATATGATGAAATTTGTATATCAACTAATATTTCATTAATTTGAAACCTAATTTCGTATAATCAGGGTTAGGTTAGGTATAAACGACGAAAAATTATGAAAATGATTAACGTATTCGAGTATTTACATATTTAATAACTAATATTCAATTGGATATAATGCTAATTACTGGCGCATGAAAAAATTTAACCCCATCTTATATGTGCATATACGTACTTAATATAGTGGTTTTGGTTTTTTTCCGTCATTCATTATTTTAAATTATTAAAGTATAATAAAATAGAAATATATATTAAAATAGAATATCGTTAAAAATTAATATTTATCATTTGATTGAATGTCAATTACTGTCAAATTAAGAATTTTAAAGATATAATATTACATAAGTATACGCAAAAATTTTTAAATTATATATATATATATATAATACATATATGTTAAATCAAAATTATTTTGAATCTTCGTTGAATGTATATCGTGGTCCTGAAAAGGACCGTTTTGTTTATGCTGTACACGTACATACATATGTTAGTAAAAATTGTTTAACCGCCGAATCCATACAAGGTACGTCCCTGTCTCTTCAAAGCATATACAACATCCATTGCTGTAACTGTTTTCCTTTTGGCGTGTTCAGTATAAGTAACTGCATCACGAATAACATTCTCCAAAAATACTTTTAAAACACCACGAGTTTCTTCATATATCAAGCCAGATATACGTTTTACACCTCCACGACGTGCCAAACGCCGAATAGCTGGTTTAGTGATACCCTGGATGTTATCACGTAAAACCTTACGATGACGCTTAGCACCACCTTTACCCAAGCCTTTTCCACCTTTGCCGCGACCAGTCATTTTTATTCACTTATTTTTTTGTTTGCACCAAGTATGTTCACTCACTCACTGTTCACTATTCACTGTGTTGTGCTCTAGCGAACGCACGTGTATTTATACAAAAAATCTACAGCAATCAATGATTTTTATCTCTTTCTAACACACACCCCGATTTTATGAACTTATGGAACAATTTTAGGCATTTTCTTACTTAAGCGTTTATTTTGCATGGAAATATAAGTGCAGTGAATAGTGTAGTACAGTGAGTGTTAAATAGTAAAATATAGTGCAGTGAGAAAAATGGCTCGTACAAAGCAAACAGCCCGTAAGTCGACCGGTGGTAAAGCACCTCGTAAACAATTGGCAACAAAAGCAGCACGTAAGAGTGCTCCGGCAACTGGTGGTGTTAAGAAGCCTCATCGTTATCGTCCTGGTACAGTGGCATTGCGTGAAATTCGTCGTTATCAAAAAAGTACCGAATTATTAATCCGCAAATTGCCATTCCAACGATTAGTTCGAGAAATTGCTCAAGATTTCAAAACTGATTTACGTTTCCAAAGTTCAGCTGTTATGGCTCTACAAGAAGCTAGTGAAGCATATTTGGTTGGACTGTTTGAGGATACCAATTTGTGTGCCATTCATGCAAAACGTGTAACAATTATGCCAAAAGATATCCAATTGGCCAGACGTATTCGTGGAGAACGTGCTTAATTGTATTAAATCAAATAAATACCCAAAACGGTCCTTTTCAGGACCACAATTTCTAAAACAATATGATCAAAAATTCACATCAAATAATTTTTAATATGTGTTTAATGTACATATGTAGATGCACACAACATATACATATGTACATATCTACCCTACACACTTAGCGTCTACAAACTGTACTGTACGTAGACGACTGTTTCTAGTATACATGTACATTCATATGTATCCTCTATACATATATACATATCTGCATACATATAAACGTATGGAACCCACATACATATACATATATACATATATATATTGTGTATTAATAATGCATCAAATAAATATTTATTTTTGTAGATTTTTAACAAAATAATATTATTAACCTCTTTGTATGGGAATTTTGTCGTCCTGAAAAGGACGGTTTTGTCGATTTACACTTTTTTACTTTAGCGATGTATACTGTGTATGTCGTCCTGAAAAGGACGGTTTTGTCGATTTACACTTTTTTACTTTAGCGATGTATACTGTGTATGTATATGTATTTATGCTTTCTTCTCCGTCTTCTTTGGTAAAAGTACAGCTTGAATGTTGGGCAAAACACCACCTTGAGCAATGGTCACTCCCGACAATAATTTATTTAATTCTTCGTCATTTCGGATGGCCAATTGTAAGTGACGAGGAATAATTCTTGTTTTTTTGTTATCGCGGGCAGCATTACCGGCCAATTCCAAAACTTCAGCTGCCAAATATTCCATAACAGCAGCTAAATATACTGGAGCACCGGCACCAACACGTTCGGCATAATTGCCTTTGCGCAACAAACGGTGTATACGACCGACGGGAAATTGAAGACCAGCACGGTTTGACCGCGACTTTGCCTTTCCCTTCACTTTACCACCTTTACCGCGACCGGACATTTTTGATTTAGCACAATTATTATTTCACACAAAGAATATTACACTATGAACTGCACTGCACACTAGCACTATATGCCATTCATGCTAACACAGTCGCTGTATATATACTTTTTTGTTGTACAGACAGCTGCGCACACTCGGGCCGATGGCGCTTCGTGCCTAATTGACCGAATAAACGAACTCTTTGCCAGCAAAATAGTACTTAAGCGTGTCACTTTTACACTATATTATAATCAAGTGAAGTGTGAAGTGTGAAGTGTGCAAAGTGAAGGAAAATAAATAGTGAAAAAAAAAATGCCTCCTAAAACTAGTGGAAAAGCAGCGAAGAAGGCTGGTAAGGCCCAGAAGAATATTACCAAAAATGACAAGAAGAAGAAGCGCAAGAGGAAGGAAAGTTATGCAATTTACATTTATAAAGTATTGAAGCAAGTACATCCCGATACTGGTATTTCATCAAAAGCCATGAGTATCATGAACAGTTTCGTAAATGATATTTTTGAACGTATTGCTGCCGAAGCATCGCGTTTAGCTCACTACAACAAACGTTCAACTATCACTAGTCGGGAAATCCAAACAGCTGTACGTCTACTTTTGCCCGGTGAATTGGCCAAGCATGCTGTGAGCGAAGGCACCAAAGCTGTCACTAAATACACAAGTTCCAAGTAATTTATCCAAAAGATTTTGTAACGAATGGCAAAAAGGCCCTTTTCAGGGCCACAATATATAAATCAACAAAGAGATATAGCTAATTTATTATACAATACCTATATATGTACATATTATGAATGAATGGAATGACTGTTACGTATAGCGATATAATTTAATAACATATAATATACATATACATATATGTACATATATATAGGTGATGTGATATGTGGAGAGCGCAAAATACAATTTGAACATTATGAATTAATTGGATTTCTAAAATATATATAATTTGTTAAATATAATTTTTTGATCGATATGTTAAGGTTTTTTGTAGCCCTGAAAAGGGCTTATTTACTTCTTATACGCCACTTTAGTTTTGTTTTGTATAGTTTACTTTTTAGCTGGCGCTTTCTTGGCGACTGGTTTTTTATTGGCCGCGGCTTTCTTGGTTTTCACACTAGGCGTTTTCGCTTTTAATGCCTTTGATTTGCTTGGAGTCGATTTAGCTTTAGCTGGTTTGGCTTTAACTGATCCAGTCTTTTTCGCATCTTTCGCTTTAACCTTTTCACTTTTCTTCTTCTCCGCTGTTTTCTTACTGGCAACAGCTTTCTTCACTTTTTTCTCGCCACTAACTTTCTTACCACCAACCGCTGCCTTCTTCTTTGACACCACACCATCTGCCGATTTCGCCAATTTCTTTTTGGGCTTCTTCTCGGTGGATTTCACTGCTTTCTGTTGTGCCTTTGATTTACCTTCTCCAGATTTACTGGATTTACTAGCCGCCACTGATAGTTTGAAAGAACCGGATGCGCCCTTTCCTTTAGTTTGAATCAATTTACCACTAGTAACAGCCGACTTCAAATACCGCTTGATGAATGGTGCTAATTTTTGGGCATCACATTTGTATGTAGCACTGATGTATTTCTTAATTGCCAAAAGTGATGAGCCACCACGTTCCTTTAAGTTCTTAATTGATGCATCGACCATTTGTTGTGTCGGCGGATGAGTAGGAGCAACGGAAGGCTTTTTTGGCTTAACTACCTTTTTGGCAGGAACTTTTTTCTCAGAAATAGCAGAGGAGCCCGCTACCGGAGAACCAACACTCGCAACAGCAATTGTATCAGACATTTTCACTTTATTGATATTGATGTTATAATAATATACACACTTTAAGCACTAAAATTTCCATGTACATCTTAAAATTGTTATCCCTTTAAAATTTGAGACGCCAGTAGAAAAGATGTGTGACAAAAATTTCTGATCCAGTGCAAATTAACATCTCAATATGACAAACTTTAAAGTTTATTTAATTGACTAAAAATCGAATATTGAATTTATCAAAATGTTTTAAATGTAATTATATAGCCTAAATGTGTTGCTTTGATAATCTATTACACATTTTTCTTTGCAATATATATTTTTCATGTAAAATGAGATTTTGTCCAAACTTTGTGCTCTAAAAGTCAAAAATTTCCTCTTAAATTTCGATTTTCTCAAGAATTTTCAAATTAATTCCTAATATTATTTTACAAATTATAAATAATTCATATAATTAATGATCTAAACAAGTTACAACAAGATTTTTTTAAGAAATAAATAAAAATAAAATTTAATAAATTTCTAGTGGTTATCACTGGGGCCATTTTGCTGTTATTCATTAACTATGAAGTGTATACAGGCGATAGACTCAAATTTTCAACACAAAATGAAAATAATAATAAGACTATAATGATTACTAGTTAAATATACAATTTATATATATATTATTGCATAAATGTATACCAAAATAATATATTTATAGTAAATTATTAAATACATATATACATACATACATACATATGCATGTGTGTATATATGATGAAATTTGTATATCAACTAATATTTCATTAATTTGAAACCTAATTTCGTATAATCAGGGTTAGGTTAGGTATAAACGACGAAAAATTATGAAAATGATTAACGTATTCGAGTATTTACATATTTAATAACTAATATTCAATTGGATATAATGCTAATTACTGGCGCATGAAAAAATTTAACCCCATCTTATATGTGCATATACGTACTTAATATAGTGGTTTTGGTTTTTTTCCGTCATTCATTATTTTAAATTATTAAAGTATAATAAAATAGAAATATATATTAAAATAGAATATCGTTAAAAATTAATATTTATCATTTGATTGAATGTCAATTACTGTCAAATTAAGAATTTTAAAGATATAATATTACATAAGTATACGCAAAAATTTTTAAATTATATATATATATATATAATACATATATGTTAAATCAAAATTATTTTGAATCTTCGTTGAATGTATATCGTGGTCCTGAAAAGGACCGTTTTGTTTATGCTGTACACGTACATACATATGTTAGTAAAAATTGTTTAACCGCCGAATCCATACAAGGTACGTCCCTGTCTCTTCAAAGCATATACAACATCCATTGCTGTAACTGTTTTCCTTTTGGCGTGTTCAGTATAAGTAACTGCATCACGAATAACATTCTCCAAAAATACTTTTAAAACACCACGAGTTTCTTCATATATCAAGCCAGATATACGTTTTACACCTCCACGACGTGCCAAACGCCGAATAGCTGGTTTAGTGATACCCTGGATGTTATCACGTAAAACCTTACGATGACGCTTAGCACCACCTTTACCCAAGCCTTTTCCACCTTTGCCGCGACCAGTCATTTTTATTCACTTATTTTTTTGTTTGCACCAAGTATGTTCACTCACTCACTGTTCACTATTCACTGTGTTGTGCTCTAGCGAACGCACGTGTATTTATACAAAAAATCTACAGCAATCAATGATTTTTATCTCTTTCTAACACACACCCCGATTTTATGAACTTATGGAACAATTTTAGGCATTTTCTTACTTAAGCGTTTATTTTGCATGGAAATATAAGTGCAGTGAATAGTGTAGTACAGTGAGTGTTAAATAGTAAAATATAGTGCAGTGAGAAAAATGGCTCGTACAAAGCAAACAGCCCGTAAGTCGACCGGTGGTAAAGCACCTCGTAAACAATTGGCAACAAAAGCAGCACGTAAGAGTGCTCCGGCAACTGGTGGTGTTAAGAAGCCTCATCGTTATCGTCCTGGTACAGTGGCATTGCGTGAAATTCGTCGTTATCAAAAAAGTACCGAATTATTAATCCGCAAATTGCCATTCCAACGATTAGTTCGAGAAATTGCTCAAGATTTCAAAACTGATTTACGTTTCCAAAGTTCAGCTGTTATGGCTCTACAAGAAGCTAGTGAAGCATATTTGGTTGGACTGTTTGAGGATACCAATTTGTGTGCCATTCATGCAAAACGTGTAACAATTATGCCAAAAGATATCCAATTGGCCAGACGTATTCGTGGAGAACGTGCTTAATTGTATTAAATCAAATAAATACCCAAAACGGTCCTTTTCAGGACCACAATTTCTAAAACAATATGATCAAAAATTCACATCAAATAATTTTTAATATGTGTTTAATGTACATATGTAGATGCACACAACATATACATATGTACATATCTACCCTACACACTTAGCGTCTACAAACTGTACTGTACGTAGACGACTGTTTCTAGTATACATGTACATTCATATGTATCCTCTATACATATATACATATCTGCATACATATAAACGTATGGAACCCACATACATATACATATATACATATATATATTGTGTATTAATAATGCATCAAATAAATATTTATTTTTGTAGATTTTTAACAAAATAATATTATTAACCTCTTTGTATGGGAATTTTGTCGTCCTGAAAAGGACGGTTTTGTCGATTTACACTTTTTTACTTTAGCGATGTATACTGTGTATGTCGTCCTGAAAAGGACGGTTTTGTCGATTTACACTTTTTTACTTTAGCGATGTATACTGTGTATGTATATGTATTTATGCTTTCTTCTCCGTCTTCTTTGGTAAAAGTACAGCTTGAATGTTGGGCAAAACACCACCTTGAGCAATGGTCACTCCCGACAATAATTTATTTAATTCTTCGTCATTTCGGATGGCCAATTGTAAGTGACGAGGAATAATTCTTGTTTTTTTGTTATCGCGGGCAGCATTACCGGCCAATTCCAAAACTTCAGCTGCCAAATATTCCATAACAGCAGCTAAATATACTGGAGCACCGGCACCAACACGTTCGGCATAATTGCCTTTGCGCAACAAACGGTGTATACGACCGACGGGAAATTGAAGACCAGCACGGTTTGACCGCGACTTTGCCTTTCCCTTCACTTTACCACCTTTACCGCGACCGGACATTTTTGATTTAGCACAATTATTATTTCACACAAAGAATATTACACTATGAACTGCACTGCACACTAGCACTATATGCCATTCATGCTAACACAGTCGCTGTATATATACTTTTTTGTTGTACAGACAGCTGCGCACACTCGGGCCGATGGCGCTTCGTGCCTAATTGACCGAATAAACGAACTCTTTGCCAGCAAAATAGTACTTAAGCGTGTCACTTTTACACTATATTATAATCAAGTGAAGTGTGAAGTGTGAAGTGTGCAAAGTGAAGGAAAATAAATAGTGAAAAAAAAAATGCCTCCTAAAACTAGTGGAAAAGCAGCGAAGAAGGCTGGTAAGGCCCAGAAGAATATTACCAAAAATGACAAGAAGAAGAAGCGCAAGAGGAAGGAAAGTTATGCAATTTACATTTATAAAGTATTGAAGCAAGTACATCCCGATACTGGTATTTCATCAAAAGCCATGAGTATCATGAACAGTTTCGTAAATGATATTTTTGAACGTATTGCTGCCGAAGCATCGCGTTTAGCTCACTACAACAAACGTTCAACTATCACTAGTCGGGAAATCCAAACAGCTGTACGTCTACTTTTGCCCGGTGAATTGGCCAAGCATGCTGTGAGCGAAGGCACCAAAGCTGTCACTAAATACACAAGTTCCAAGTAATTTATCCAAAAGATTTTGTAACGAATGGCAAAAAGGCCCTTTTCAGGGCCACAATATATAAATCAACAAAGAGATATAGCTAATTTATTATACAATACCTATATATGTACATATTATGAATGAATGGAATGACTGTTACGTATAGCGATATAATTTAATAACATATAATATACATATATGTACATATATATAGGTGATGTGATATGTGGAGAGCGCAAAATACAATTTGAACATTATGAATTAATTGGATTTCTAAAATATATATAATTTTTCGAATGATTTTGTTAAATATAATTTTTTGATCGATATGTTAAGGTTTTTTGTAGCCCTGAAAAGGGCTTATTTACTTCTTATACGCCACTTTAGTTTTGTTTTGTATAGTTTACTTTTTAGCTGGCGCTTTCTTGGCGACTGGTTTTTTATTGGCCGCGGCTTTCTTGGTTTTCACACTAGGCGTTTTCGCTTTTAATGCCTTTGATTTGCTTGGAGTCGATTTAGCTTTAGCTGGTTTGGCTTTAACTGATCCAGTCTTTTTCGCATCTTTCGCTTTAACCTTTTCACTTTTCTTCTTCTCCGCTGTTTTCTTACTGGCAACAGCTTTCTTCACTTTTTTCTCGCCACTAACTTTCTTACCACCAACCGCTGCCTTCTTCTTTGACACCACACCATCTGCCGATTTCGCCAATTTCTTTTTGGGCTTCTTCTCGGTGGATTTCACTGCTTTCTGTTGTGCCTTTGATTTACCTTCTCCAGATTTACTGGATTTACTAGCCGCCACTGATAGTTTGAAAGAACCGGATGCGCCCTTTCCTTTAGTTTGAATCAATTTACCACTAGTAACAGCCGACTTCAAATACCGCTTGATGAATGGTGCTAATTTTTGGGCATCACATTTGTATGTAGCACTGATGTATTTCTTAATTGCCAAAAGTGATGAGCCACCACGTTCCTTTAAGTTCTTAATTGATGCATCGACCATTTGTTGTGTCGGCGGATGAGTAGGAGCAACGGAAGGCTTTTTTGGCTTAACTACCTTTTTGGCAGGAACTTTTTTCTCAGAAATAGCAGAGGAGCCCGCTACCGGAGAACCAACACTCGCAACAGCAATTGTATCAGACATTTTCACTTTATTGATATTGATGTTATAATAATATACACACTTTAAGCACTAAAATTTCCATGTACATCTTAAAATTGTTATCCCTTTAAAATTTGAGACGCCAGTAGAAAAGATGTGTGACAAAAATTTCTGATCCAGTGCAAATTAACATCTCAATATGACAAACTTTAAAGTTTATTTAATTGACTAAAAATCGAATATTGAATTTATCAAAATGTTTTAAATGTAATTATATAGCCTAAATGTGTTGCTTTGATAATCTATTACACATTTTTCTTTGCAATATATATTTTTCATGTAAAATGAGATTTTGTCCAAACTTTGTGCTCTAAAAGTCAAAAATTTCCTCTTAAATTTCGATTTTCTCAAGAATTTTCAAATTAATTCCTAATATTATTTTACAAATTATAAATAATTCATATAATTAATGATCTAAACAAGTTACAACAAGATTTTTTTAAGAAATAAATAAAAATAAAATTTAATAAATTTCTAGTGGTTATCACTGGGGCCATTTTGCTGTTATTCATTAACTATGAAGTGTATACAGGCGATAGACTCAAATTTTCAACACAAAATGAAAATAATAATAAGACTATAATGATTACTAGTTAAATATACAATTTATATATATATTATTGCATAAATGTATACCAAAATAATATATTTATAGTAAATTATTAAATACATATATACATACATACATACATATGCATGTGTGTATATATGATGAAATTTGTATATCAACTAATATTTCATTAATTTGAAACCTAATTTCGTATAATCAGGGTTAGGTTAGGTATAAACGACGAAAAATTATGAAAATGATTAACGTATTCGAGTATTTACATATTTAATAACTAATATTCAATTGGATATAATGCTAATTACTGGCGCATGAAAAAATTTAACCCCATCTTATATGTGCATATACGTACTTAATATAGTGGTTTTGGTTTTTTTCCGTCATTCATTATTTTAAATTATTAAAGTATAATAAAATAGAAATATATATTAAAATAGAATATCGTTAAAAATTAATATTTATCATTTGATTGAATGTCAATTACTGTCAAATTAAGAATTTTAAAGATATAATATTACATAAGTATACGCAAAAATTTTTAAATTATATATATATATATATAATACATATATGTTAAATCAAAATTATTTTGAATCTTCGTTGAATGTATATCGTGGTCCTGAAAAGGACCGTTTTGTTTATGCTGTACACGTACATACATATGTTAGTAAAAATTGTTTAACCGCCGAATCCATACAAGGTACGTCCCTGTCTCTTCAAAGCATATACAACATCCATTGCTGTAACTGTTTTCCTTTTGGCGTGTTCAGTATAAGTAACTGCATCACGAATAACATTCTCCAAAAATACTTTTAAAACACCACGAGTTTCTTCATATATCAAGCCAGATATACGTTTTACACCTCCACGACGTGCCAAACGCCGAATAGCTGGTTTAGTGATACCCTGGATGTTATCACGTAAAACCTTACGATGACGCTTAGCACCACCTTTACCCAAGCCTTTTCCACCTTTGCCGCGACCAGTCATTTTTATTCACTTATTTTTTTGTTTGCACCAAGTATGTTCACTCACTCACTGTTCACTATTCACTGTGTTGTGCTCTAGCGAACGCACGTGTATTTATACAAAAAATCTACAGCAATCAATGATTTTTATCTCTTTCTAACACACACCCCGATTTTATGAACTTATGGAACAATTTTAGGCATTTTCTTACTTAAGCGTTTATTTTGCATGGAAATATAAGTGCAGTGAATAGTGTAGTACAGTGAGTGTTAAATAGTAAAATATAGTGCAGTGAGAAAAATGGCTCGTACAAAGCAAACAGCCCGTAAGTCGCTTACCGACTTGTGGTGGTAAAGCACCTCGTAAACAATTGGCAACAAAAGCAGCACGTAAGAGTGCTCCGGCAACTGGTGGTGTTAAGAAGCCTCATCGTTATCGTCCTGGTACAGTGGCATTGCGTGAAATTCGTCGTTATCAAAAAAGTACCGAATTATTAATCCGCAAATTGCCATTCCAACGATTAGTTCGAGAAATTGCTCAAGATTTCAAAACTGATTTACGTTTCCAAAGTTCAGCTGTTATGGCTCTACAAGAAGCTAGTGAAGCATATTTGGTTGGACTGTTTGAGGATACCAATTTGTGTGCCATTCATGCAAAACGTGTAACAATTATGCCAAAAGATATCCAATTGGCCAGACGTATTCGTGGAGAACGTGCTTAATTGTATTAAATCAAATAAATACCCAAAACGGTCCTTTTCAGGACCACAATTTCTAAAACAATATGATCAAAAATTCACATCAAATAATTTTTAATATGTGTTTAATGTACATATGTAGATGCACACAACATATACATATGTACATATCTACCCTACACACTTAGCGTCTACAAACTGTACTGTACGTAGACGACTGTTTCTAGTATACATGTACATTCATATGTATCCTCTATACATATATACATATCTGCATACATATAAACGTATGGAACCCACATACATATACATATATACATATATATATTGTGTATTAATAATGCATCAAATAAATATTTATTTTTGTAAATTTTTAACAAAATAATATTATTAACCTCTTTGTATGGGAATTTTGTCGTCCTGAAAAGGACGGTTTTGTCGATTTACACTTTTTTACTTTAGCGATGTATACTGTGTATGTATATGTATTTATGCTTTCTTCTCCGTCTTCTTTGGTAAAAGTACAGCTTGAATGTTGGGCAAAACACCACCTTGAGCAATGGTCACTCCCGACAATAATTTATTTAATTCTTCGTCATTTCGGATGGCCAATTGTAAGTGACGAGGAATAATTCTTGTTTTTTTGTTATCGCGGGCAGCATTACCGGCCAATTCCAAAACTTCAGCTGCCAAATATTCCATAACAGCAGCTAAATATACTGGAGCACCGGCACCAACACGTTCGGCATAATTGCCTTTGCGCAACAAA
This sequence comes from Zeugodacus cucurbitae, assembly GCF_028554725.1. Lineage (NCBI taxonomy): Eukaryota > Metazoa > Arthropoda > Insecta > Diptera > Tephritidae > Zeugodacus > Zeugodacus cucurbitae. The sequence continues at coordinate 513,057 of NW_026530833.1, forward strand.
CGGTGTATACGACCGACGGGAAATTGAAGACCAGCACGGTTTGACCGCGACTTTGCCTTTCCCTTCACTTTACCACCTTTACCGCGACCGGACATTTTTGATTTAGCACAATTATTATTTCACACAAAGAATATTACACTATGAACTGCACTGCACACTAGCACTATATGCCATTCATGCTAACACAGTCGCTGTATATATACTTTTTTGTTGTACAGACAGCTGCGCACACTCGGGCCGATGGCGCTTCGTGCCTAATTGACCGAATAAACGAACTCTTTGCCAGCAAAATAGTACTTAAGCGTGTCACTTTTACACTATATTATAATCAAGTGAAGTGTGAAGTGTGAAGTGTGCAAAGTGAAGGAAAATAAATAGTGAAAAAAAAAATGCCTCCTAAAACTAGTGGAAAAGCAGCGAAGAAGGCTGGTAAGGCCCAGAAGAATATTACCAAAAATGACAAGAAGAAGAAGCGCAAGAGGAAGGAAAGTTATGCAATTTACATTTATAAAGTATTGAAGCAAGTACATCCCGATACTGGTATTTCATCAAAAGCCATGAGTATCATGAACAGTTTCGTAAATGATATTTTTGAACGTATTGCTGCCGAAGCATCGCGTTTAGCTCACTACAACAAACGTTCAACTATCACTAGTCGGGAAATCCAAACAGCTGTACGTCTACTTTTGCCCGGTGAATTGGCCAAGCATGCTGTGAGCGAAGGCACCAAAGCTGTCACTAAATACACAAGTTCCAAGTAATTTATCCAAAAGATTTTGTAACGAATGGCAAAAAGGCCCTTTTCAGGGCCACAATATATAAATCAACAAAGAGATATAGCTAATTTATTATACAATACCTATATATGTACATATTATGAATGAATGGAATGACTGTTACGTATAGCGATATAATTTAATAACATATAATATACATATACATATATGTACATATATATAGGTGATGTGATATGTGGAGAGCGCAAAATACAATTTGAACATTATGAATTAATTGGATTTCTAAAATATATATAATTTGTTAAATATAATTTTTTGATCGATATGTTAAGGTTTTTTGTAGCCCTGAAAAGGGCTTATTTACTTCTTATACGCCACTTTAGTTTTGTTTTGTATAGTTTACTTTTTAGCTGGCGCTTTCTTGGCGACTGGTTTTTTATTGGCCGCGGCTTTCTTGGTTTTCACACTAGGCGTTTTCGCTTTTAATGCCTTTGATTTGCTTGGAGTCGATTTAGCTTTAGCTGGTTTGGCTTTAACTGATCCAGTCTTTTTCGCATCTTTCGCTTTAACCTTTTCACTTTTCTTCTTCTCCGCTGTTTTCTTACTGGCAACAGCTTTCTTCACTTTTTTCTCGCCACTAACTTTCTTACCACCAACCGCTGCCTTCTTCTTTGACACCACACCATCTGCCAATTTCGCCAATTTCTTTTTGGGCTTCTTCTCGGTGGATTTCACTGCTTTCTGTTGTGCCTTTGATTTACCTTCTCCAGATTTACTGGATTTACTAGCCGCCACTGATAGTTTGAAAGAACCGGATGCGCCCTTTCCTTTAGTTTGAATCAATTTACCACTAGTAACAGCCGACTTCAAATACCGCTTGATGAATGGTGCTAATTTTTGGGCATCACATTTGTATGTAGCACTGATGTATTTCTTAATTGCCAAAAGTGATGAGCCACCACGTTCCTTTAAGTTCTTAATTGATGCATCGACCATTTGTTGTGTCGGCGGATGAGTAGGAGCAACGGAAGGCTTTTTTGGCTTAACTACCTTTTTGGCAGGAACTTTTTTCTCAGAAATAGCAGAGGAGCCCGCTACCGGAGAACCAACACTCGCAACAGCAATTGTATCAGACATTTTCACTTTATTGATATTGATGTTATAATAATATACACACTTTAAGCACTAAAATTTCCATGTACATCTTAAAATTGTTATCCCTTTAAAATTTGAGACGCCAGTAGAAAAGATGTGTGACAAAAATTTCTGATCCAGTGCAAATTAACATCTCAATATGACAAACTTTAAAGTTTATTTAATTGACTAAAAATCGAATATTGAATTTATCAAAATGTTTTAAATGTAATTATATAGCCTAAATGTGTTGCTTTGATAATCTATTACACATTTTTCTTTGCAATATATATTTTTCATGTAAAATGAGATTTTGTCCAAACTTTGTGCTCTAAAAGTCAAAAATTTCCTCTTAAATTTCGATTTTCTCAAGAATTTTCAAATTAATTCCTAATATTATTTTACAAATTATAAATAATTCATATAATTAATGATCTAAACAAGTTACAACAAGATTTTTTTAAGAAATAAATAAAAATAAAATTTAATAAATTTCTAGTGGTTATCACTGGGGCCATTTTGCTGTTATTCATTAACTATGAAGTGTATACAGGCGATAGACTCAAATTTTCAACACAAAATGAAAATAATAATAAGACTATAATGATTACTAGTTAAATATACAATTTATATATATATTATTGCATAAATGTATACCAAAATAATATATTTATAGTAAATTATTAAATACATATATACATACATACATACATATGCATGTGTGTATATATGATGAAATTTGTATATCAACTAATATTTCATTAATTTGAAACCTAATTTCGTATAATCAGGGTTAGGTTAGGTATAAACGACGAAAAATTATGAAAATGATTAACGTACTCGAGTATTTACATATTTAATAACTAATATTCAATTGGATATAATGCTAATTACTGGCGCATGAAAAAATTTAACCCCATCTTATATGTGCATATACGTACTTAATATAGTGGTTTTGGTTTTTTTCCGTCATTCATTATTTTAAATTATTAAAGTATAATAAAATAGAAATATATATTAAAATAGAATATCGTTAAAAATTAATATTTATCATTTGATTGAATGTCAATTACTGTCAAATTAAGAATTTTAAAGATATAATATTACATAAGTATACGCAAAAATTTTTAAATTATATATATATATATATAAT